>NC_066880.1:3254739-3554739 GCF_022985175.1 Labeo rohita | reverse complement strand
CTGCAGCCCAGAATCACAGTCTGCGTAAGCCAACGCAGATTTAACACAAATCCACAAGGCCACAATGATGGTTATGTGATGCTGAAATACTGAAAACGACAGGAAGGATTCAAAAAGCATCTCGCTGATAAATGCGAAACAACTGCGAAAGCTGGTTACTGTAAGAACTGGTTTGCTTTTTGGGAACTGAGTTTCCATGACTTTTTTTAGCGATTTGTGAGTAATGCCTACATTGTGAAATACATTTCTAGAGGTTGCAATCATTTTAAAAAAAGCAAAAAACAAAAAACAAAAAAATGCAAGAATTGTGTGTGTATATATATATATATATATATATATATATATATATATATATAAACAATTATCTTTTTCTGAAAACAATGATCTGAAAAAAAAGTATTAATACTATTTATGTGTGTGTGTGTGTGTGATTTTCATATTATTTCGGGTTGAAATGATGATGCATAACTTATTGAGCACTCTTTGTGTAATAAGCATGAGTGAGAGCAAATTATGAGCAGAGATTTAGTCTTGTCCTCATTTGCCACTGCTAAATGTGTCAGTCATGTCATATTAATTAAATAATTATCTCACCATTTCTCTGATGATGAGCTTCAGGATTTTTTTTTTTTTTCAGTTTGCAGGCAAAAGAAATAATGTATATGTTAATATGTTATAATATAGTATAATGTTATAATTTTATAGATATGATATAATAAAAAATTATATTTATTTTCTAAAACTATACATGAGTCATTACTACATAGTGAAATCAACCTTTAAAAGTTGCAATCATTAAAAAAATCACTTTTTTTAAAAAGGTAAATAAAGGTAAATAAATAAATAAAATACAAACAATATATACAAAAATATATATATATATATATATATATATATATATGTATAAATAAAAAAAACACACACAGTGATAACAGTGCTATTTTTAGAACAATGGTCTGAAAAATAAAATCAATACTATTATTGTCTGTGTGTGTGAGTGTGTGTGAGTGTGTGTGTATGTGTAATGTTCTTAAATACAAAAATTTACTTTTTTAAATTTTGTAGCCAAAAATAATAATAATAAAAATAAATATATATAATAAAAAATAAAATACAATTATATATATATATATATATATATATATATATATATATATATATATATATATATCTGAGAACCATCGTTTGAAAAAAATAATAATACTATTACTGTGTGTGTGTGTGTGTGTGAGTGTAATTTTCTTAAACTATATATATATATATATATATATATGTTTATAATGTTGAAACTTAAGCTGTTTTTTTCACAGATAATGTGTTCAAACTTAAATTTAAATGGCAAATATAAAAATATATAGTTAAGTAGGATATATAACCCTTCATTAATTAAATTAATTTAAATTAAAAAAATAAATAACTATAAAAATTGCAGTTAATGAAAAAAAATTGTATAATCTTATATTCCCGTATATGACAAATGTATTGCTCTCCATATAGAATTTTAGGTTTTAGAGAGGAAAACATTACTGCTTATTTTATTAGTAATACTATTATTATGTTAATTCTAAATAATGGGCACTTACCGTTTTCGTTGTTTTCTGAACCGGATGAGTTTGTTTGTTTAGTTGTTACTGTCAGGAAAAGAACAAGGACCATTGTGTCTGCAAGAGAAGAAGATTCAGCAGATTATTAGGAACTTTTCATGTCATTTAGTGTATTTCACTTTAAATTAGAGTCTATTAAAAAACAACAGAGCAGAAAGACATACAGTATTATTACACATAATAAAAGTGATTTGCTACTTCTCCACTAGATGTCACCAAAACCATTCAAAAAAACAGTCCCAACGCTTTAAAACCGAGAGCATCTGTGTACAGACTTCTAAAACAGAGCTACATGCATAAACCTCACTTTCACACAGATTAGACATTATTATTCATTTTAAGATAGTCTAGTTTTGGGATTTTAAATGCAAATGGTGTTACACAAACTATCAAGCGGGTTAAAAATGAGATAAACATCCTAACATCTGACTAATCTGTGAATTTAGAGGTGTTAAAAGATGTAATGTGCATGATTAAACTTAAACGGGTATTTGTGAAAAGCAGATTATGTAGTGTTTCCCATCAGCGTTTAATCTGCATATGACACGACTGACACATTTAGCAGTGGCAAATGACGACAAGACTAAATCGTCATTGCTCATAATTTGCTCTCCCTCATGCTTATTACACAAAGAGTGCTCAATAAGTTATGCATCATCCTTTCAACCCAAAGTAATAGTGTAATAGTAGTAAAAGTGATGCTGGAGCAAGCTTTTGAACGCAGGCCGGCCTGTATCTTTTCTATCTTGAGGGCAGATGTCGTGGGCTACTTCTGGACAGGCAAAGCCACGAGGATTCATTCAGGCTGAGCTTGGCTATCAGCGCTGCTCGAGTGAGATAAGACACTCCACAAAACACCCACGCACAGCCGCTGATGCTCTTCATTGAGAAAATGAAGTGGGTGCCGCTGCTAATTCGCTAAAGCAGCACAATGCATATGTAACAGACACCGCTTATAGATGGAGCCCTGCGGTCCTGCAATGCACACCACTCAGCGCTAGAGAGATTCCCGTAGGTGTTCAAACAACAAGACTGCCATAATATCAGAAATAAAGTAGGGTAGTTCAAATGAAGTTTAATCTAAAATTATTTGAGATGATATTGCATAATTATGCATACACTTTTAATGACCTAAACTAAATTTGAGTTCTGCATGCATCTGCAGAACAAAATTATAATTTCCCCATTTAGGTTCTCAACAAGAAAGTGCATTCACAAACATTTTTACTTCTGTAATCTGACGTTTGTAAGTGAAACTGGATATGAAATGAAAAAAAGGGTAGGGGATTTTATGCATCGGAATTGATTTGTTACAAACTTTGTTTGTGATCATTTCCCAAGTAAATAAGATTTCACACTGATTTTTACACACATTCCTAGTCATAATATGCATAATTTATTAGTATTCCAAAAATATACAAAAGTGTGGGGATTTTTTAAATGTTTCTTTAAAAGTCTCACATTCAGCAATGCTGCATTTATTTGTTAAAAAATACAATAAAAATAGTAATATTGTGAAATAGCTTTTATAATTTAATATAAGTGTTTTCTGTATGAACATATATTGCATTTAAATTTATTTATGTGATGCAAAACTTAATTTTTAGCATCATTACTCCAGTTTTCACTGTCACATGATCCTTCAGAAATCATTCTAACATGCTGATTTGCTGCTCAATAAATATTTATTATTATTTATCAATGACACTTCATATTTTACATAAATTTCATTTTACATTTCAATATTGCATTTTTTATTTACAGTAATATTGTGAAGTATTACTATAATTTAAAATAACTTGTATTTTTTAAATAAAAAGTTGTAAATTATTTTTTAAACTTCTTAAATTTTATTTATTTATACTGTTTTTTATCAAGTATATGCAGCGTTGGTGAGCATGAGAGACTTCTTTCAAAAACATAAAATACTAAATAAATTTTTTTTCAACTAAAACTAAATTAAATTAAGGTAAAATATATATATTTTTAAATGTTACAGTTGACTTTAACCATTGCAACATTATAATGTACAATAAAGATATTCATTTTGGATTTCTTTATCAAAGATTGTGTATTAGATTATTTTTTTTATGATTCCAAAACAGGGTTAAAAAAATATATTTAAAAAAAATCACACTTTTTAACTTAAAAAAAAAAAAAAAATAAAAAATAATAATAATAATAATAATAATAATAATAATAATAATAATATATATATATATATATATATATATATATATATGCAAGGGTAAAAATATTTCATAAAACCCATTAAAACCAGCCAAACAACAACAACAAAAATCACACCATAGTGTAATGCCAAGCCAGCAGAGGGAGCCATCTCCCGAATACTGACTGCGCGCTCCCTCTGCTGCTTCTACTGTCACTTCCTGTTTGGCAGTATGGTTCCAGGGGGAACTAACTCACTGGTCACAATTCTGCATGGAAAACTGTCTTCTCGCTCAACCACAACCATGTCTCACCACAAGCATCGAAAGTCCCGACACCCAGGTAAAGATCAACATTCCACATCACTATCAAGATTTATCGGAGGTCTTCAGCAAGACAAAGGCCACACAGCTTCCTCCACACCGTCCCTGGGACTGTGCAATCGAACTACTACCCAATGCCATGCCACCCAAGAGTAAAGTTTACCCGTTGTCTCGGATGGAGGACCAAGCTATGGAGGATTACATTGAGGAGGCACTTGAATCTGGCTTCATCCGTGTATCAACATCCCCCGCAGCAGCGGGGTTTTTCTTCGTAAGCAAGAAGGATGGTGGGTTAAGGCCATGCATTGATTATCGAGGACTTAACAACGTCACGGTAAAGTTCCGTTACCCTCTGCCTCTAGTTCCCCCGGCTCTAGAACAACTACGGGAAGCCACCATTTATTCCAAGCTTGACTTACGAAGCGCATACAACCTCATCAGGATCAAGGAGGGGGACGAATGGAAGACTGCCTTCCTCACCACAAGGGGGCACTACGAATACCAGGTGATGCCGTATGGGTTAGCCAACGCCCCAGCTGTCTTCCAGTCCTTCATAAACGAGATACTTAAAGACTTTATGAACAAATTTGTAATCGCCTACATTGACGACATCCTCATCTTTTCCAAGTCAGAAGCACATCACCCATGTACGTGCAGTACTATCTCGTCTTCTGGAACATCAGCTATACGTCAAAGCGGAAAAGTGTGAGTTTCATGTCCACCAGACATCCTTCCTCGGATATCAAGTCAGCCACCAGGGGGTCAAGATGGATCCGAGTAAAATCCAGGCAGTCACAGAGTGGCCTCAGCCGTCAACCGTCAAGGAGTTACAAAGATTCCTGGGCTTTGCCAACTTCTATCACCGATTCATCCGTAATTATAGTACCATCGCTGCTCCTCTAACCTCCCTGCTAAAGAACAAACCCAAGAAGCTCGGTTGGACCGAAGGCGCAGAACGAGCATTCACTACCCTCAAGGCAAGCTTTACTTCCGCCCCTATCTTGAAACATCCTGATCCGGAGCTACCATTCGTCGTGGAAGTGGATGCATCGGACTGCGGTATCGGAGCCGTTCTGTCTCAACGTCACGGTCAGCCAGGCAAACTTCATCCCTGCGCCTTCTATTCAAGAAAACTCACCAGTGCGGAACGAAATTACGACGTGGGTAACAAAGAATTACTATCCATGAAAGCGGCTATTGAGGAGTGGCGGCACTGGCTTGAGGGCGCCAAACACCCGTTTCAAGTTATCACCGATCACAAGAATCTTGAGTATATCAAGGGTGCTAAGAGGCTGAATCCACGCCAGGCTCGTTGGGCCCTCTTCTTCACTCGTTTCAACTTCACAGTCACTTATCGACCAGGAAGCAAAAATAGCAAGGCAGACGCTCTCTCCCGGCAATATGATCCACACATGGGTCTTCTTCCACCGGAACCCATTCTTCCACCCACTGTAATACTGGCCCCCATTTCATGGGACATTATGGAGGACATTCAGCGAGGGCACGAGCAGGATCCTCCACCACCACAATGCCCACCAAATAAACATTATGTACCACAAGACATGCGTCAACAAGTTCTCCAATGGGTACACACCTCTCTCAGTGCAGGACACCCAGGCATATCACGTACGTTACATCTGGTAAAAAACTCATTCTGGTGGCCCTCGATGACCGCTGACACCTCTACCTTCGTCAAGTCATGTCAGATCTGTGCACAGTCTAAGACCCCCAAGGAACTACCTTCAGGATTGCTACAACCATTACCCATTCCTCAACAACCCTGGTCCCATCTTTCCATAGATTTCGTCACGGATCTGCCACCCTCCCAAGAATTCACAACCATTCTGGTAATCATCGACCGCTTCTCCAAATCCTGCCGTCTCATTCCACTAAAAGGTTTACCCACAGCCATGGAAACAGCCCTAGCCCTCTTCAACCATATCTTCCGAGTGTACGGCCTACCTGAGGATATCGTCAGTGACAGAGGTACTCAGTTCACTTCACAAGTCTGGAAAGCCTTTTGCAAGCAACTCGACATCAATGTTAGCCTCACCTCAGGTTACCATCCACAAAGTAATGGGCAGGTGGAGAGACTTAATCAGGAGATCGGTCGATACCTACGTTCGTACTGCAGTAGAGAACAGCACAGATGGTCAGAATTCCTTCCTTGGGCCGAATATGCCCAAAACTCACTCACCCATTCCTCTACAGGCCTCACCCCCTTTCAGTGTGTCCTGGGGTTTCAGCCCCCCATGTTCCCGTGGTCTGGTGAACCCTCTTCGGTACCGGCTGTCGATGACTGGATTAAGCGTAGTGAGAGGGTGTGGGACAGTGCTCATGTGCGTCTCCAGCGGGCCGTAAGGAATCAGAAAATTCAGGCCAACAGGCGCCGCCTTCCGCACCCTCCCTACCAACCTGGACAGCGGGTCTGGCTCTCGACACGGGACATCAAGCTGCGGCTGCCCAGTAGGAAGCTCAGCCCAAGGTATGTAGGCCCATTTAAAATTCTTAAAAGAATAAATGAAGTTACATACCAGCTTGAGCTTCCTCCTAACTATCGTATCTCTCCCTCCTTCCATGTATCGCTCCTCAAACCGGTCCACCCGGAGGCTGACCCTGGCCAGATGGCCCCAGAACCGCCGCCACCCTTGGATGTGGACGGCTCGCCTGCTTATAAGGTGAAGGAGTTGCTGGACTCTCGGCGCAGAGGGGGTCAGCTCCAATATCTGGTGGACTGGGAGGGCTATGGACCTGAGGAGAGGTCATGGGTAGCCGCCAACGATATTCTGGATCCGTCCCTCACAGAGGAGTTCCACCGAGCCAGACCCGACCGTCCAGCACCACGACCACGGGGACGTCCTCGCCGAGCTCCAGGAGTCGCTCCTAGAGGGAGGGGTACTGTAATGCCAAGCCAGCAGAGGGAGCCATCTCCCGAATACTGACTGCGCACTCCCTCTGCTGCTTCTACTGTCACTTCCTGTTTGGCAGTATTTAAGGACTCACCATGTGCTCACTCACTGCGAAGTATTGCCAGTTTACCTGCCTTACCGAGCGTTTTCTGATTATCTTGTTTTGCTTACACGTGTATGATTCTGCCTTGTTTTGTGACTGCCGTTTTCTTGGATTTCCCTTATTGGATTGTTTGCCTGTGTGGACTGATATTACGGTTTGACTATTCTGCCTGGTTTTATCACTACGTTTACGGATTACCCCTGGACTGTTGAAAGATTGGACTGCTTTCTGGTTATCGACCCACTGCCTGGCTACACGTGTATGTTTTCTGTTGTTTGTAATAAACTTCCGCAAATGGATTCTAACGCCGCCTCAGCGTCATCGTTACACATAGGTGAACTAAAAAAAAGCGAAAATAAGCTAAAAGCTTATTATAAATTTATGAAAAATAAAGAGTTATAGCATCCAAAACATATACCTTCCTTTATGTATACAGTATATAAATTTAAACCTTAAATCCTGATGCTAAAACCATCTATTTAGTAATGCATTATCACTGTACACCAGTCTTTCTCCTTGGTAACCTCTCAGGCTGTATCATTACTCAGGCAGGGTGTGAATAAAGTGCTTTCTGCATTAGCCGCTGTGATGAAGCGCGATCAGATGCTGCATTTTTTCGATAGTATCCCAGCGCACGCTGGAGTCGGGACCGCGGCAGAGTATTTGAGTCGATACAGTATCCCACGGCAATTAATAAAGACCTGAGAGCTGCCTGCAGCGGCAGAAAGACTGATGGCAGAATTTTAATGAGAAGAAATGACCCTCCCCGTATCATGCGGTTTGAGGCCGACAACCGAGCGTGAGAAAACAAGTGCACAGGTAAGCATGAATATATATATTCTGTAACACGTGCATGGATTGCATGCAAATAAATGCAATTTAGCATGTGGTTTTTATCCAGAGGGATTCCTGGGGTGAGATGCATTGTTCAAGGGCACAGTTTTCCTTAGTGACAACGCTTTCACACACACACACACACACCACCTGCACATTGGCGTGCTTTTGCTGGGACGCAGTGGGGAACTGTTAAAGTAAGTGGGGCAAATCAGTGACATACATAAATCTTGTGTAGCCACACTTTAGAGCAGCCAATGGACTCCCAAATGAGTCTGACAATCTGTGTCTCTCAGACTCCAGTGCGTCTTAATAGACTGTGAGTTGCTTCCTCCATATCCCGCTGCTTTAAAGATAGAGTTCGCCACAAAAAGTGTAAATTCTTTCATCGTTCACTCATATTATTATTTCTTTCATGAATGCTACAGGAAATGTATAGACTGAGTCTAACAAAAATCTATAAAATAAAATTAATCGACTTGATCTGTGTCCTACTTCTGAAGTCATTACTCATCTTTTCTCAAAACCTTTTAGAAATTGGAAGAAATTAATACTTATATTCAGCAAGGATGCACTGATCAAAAGTGGCAGGAAAGATGTTTATATTTACACAATAAATAACTAATTAAATAAATAAATTAGTGCTGGACAACGATTAAACGTGATTAACAGCATCCAAAACAAAAGTTTTTGTGTAAATAATATATGTGTGTGTAATTTGTATATTTATTATGTATATATAAATATACATACACATGC
This sequence comes from Labeo rohita, assembly GCF_022985175.1. NCBI lineage: Eukaryota > Metazoa > Chordata > Actinopteri > Cypriniformes > Cyprinidae > Labeo > Labeo rohita. The sequence goes on along the minus strand of NC_066880.1, from coordinate 3,546,038 downwards.
ATGTATATACTTAAAAAAATTGTCATGTTTATATATTTAATATATTTGTATATAAATTATATGAATATTTAAATATGTAAATATTTTCATATATACTGTATGTGAGTGTCTTTATCTATATATAATAAATATACACATTACATACACATATATTATATAAGCAAAAACTTTTGTTTTGGATGCAATTAATCGCTAGCAAGCAGTAAAAAATAAATAAATGAATAAATAAATAAACCTGTTTAATTAAAGAATCCTAAAACAAAGGTATAATGGTTTCCAAAAAAAAATAAAATAAAATAAAATAAAATAAAATAATCTTTATTAAACAATTAAAGGTATCATGGTTTTCAGAAAAAAATAAATAAATAAAAATATGTAAAATAAAAAATAAATAAATTACATAAATATACACAGTACACACACACACATATTATATAAACAAAAACTTCTATTTTGGATGCAATTAATTGCTTCCCAGCACTAAAAAAAATAAAATACAATGATAAAATAAAATAAAATAAAATAAAATAAATGTATGCATTTATTCAGTAAATCCAAAACAAAGATATCATGGTTTCCACAATAAATAAATAAATAAATAAATAAATAAATAAATAAATAAGTAAGTAAGTAAGTAAGTAAGTATATAAATAAATAAATAAAATAAAAAAAAAAAAAAAATAAAATAAAATCTTTAGATTTATTAAAGAATCCTAAAACAAAGGTATCATGGTTTCCAGAGAAATTAAATAAATAAAATTAAATAAAAATATGTAAAAATAATTTAAAAAAAAATGAATTAATTAATTAATTAATTAATTGAAGAAGCACAATTGATTTTAACATTTTTAATAATACATGTGTCTTGAGCAGCAAATCAGAAAATTATAATGATTTCTAATATGTGTCATTGAAGACTGGAGTAATAGTAAAATGTTTATTAAATCTGAATCTGTAATAATATTCATTCAAAAAAATATTAAAAACCTGTTCTCCTTCTTTCATCCACGTCCCACACTTTCCTCCATCAGCGAGCATGTGATGTGTTCATCCTGGCTGTGCTCAGGACTGGTCTGCTGTCTTTGCCCCCAGCGGATAGGCCACTTCTGAGACTCATTATTGTAAACAGGTCATGGGGTAAAGCTAGCAGACAGCCTCCTTTCATACCAAAGACATTTGCAGATAGCCTCCAGCGAGGCCTTAACCCGTCCCCAACATGTGCCGGAAACGGCCTGGGATGCACTCACTCTATTAAATGGTAAGTGAGACTATATCTGTTTGTGTGTGCATGCATGTGTGCTGCTAACCATGAATTAATGACGCTCTGCCGTGGGGTTTTTCAGCCCACACAAAAAACTCCCAATCACTGCTCGCTCTATAAATGAGGAACGCTCCTCATACATTTCCTTATGCAATCAGCGAAAGCAAGAACGAAAGTATATGCTTGTGTGTCCAAATATGTCTAATGTGCATATAGTGATATATACATAGGCAGCATCCAAACTGACACAGAACTGAAACCTAGAAGTAGACTTAATTTCTACATAGGAAATATTACAGTTCTGCGTACTACAGAAAAAACACTGTTACCATCCCATGACACGCTCAAATCATCAGCTTATCATCAGGTGATGCGTGTCTGTCTTTAGCTACTTAAAAAAAACACTCCAAAGCTGCATGTCAGCTTAAAAACAGTTTGCCGTTTCTGTTTACAGTAGACATACAACAGAAAATGATTGCAGGGGGAAGCATTACAAAACGTCTGGACTCAAACACACAATGCCCGCATGTACTGCACCTCAACATGCCAGTGCATGTGTGCTAGCCAAATCAGACAAATGCACATAAAGCAGCTAAAATAAAAAAACACGAGTGCATAATAAAAATACAATGTTAAAGTTTTCTCATTTCGTTTTCTTACATAATTTTTTTTTTATGTTGTCTTCTGCTAGACACTGTCATACCGATTCAAAGCACATACACAGCGTTTAAGACGACGTTTAACACCCTTTCCCCTCATCTCATGCTGTTCTATTAACTTCACAGAATCAGTGTGATTTTAACACTGTCATTTTCATTTCATCTCAACTAGCCATTCTGGCACATGAAGAGCCTGTTTGCATTAAAAAGATGACTAATGAGTGTTAAAGAGTAAGTCACTTTAAGAAAGCAGAATAAAAGGCAGAACAAACATACACAACTTATCATGGTTATATAATAATAATAATAATAAGATGCCTTGAGAAAGCCTAGCCTGAAAGTTTGAAGCAGTTGTCCCTGGTGAAAAAAACAGCATATGCTGGTTAGGTATGTTTTGATGCTGGTTTAAGCTGGTCCTTTGGAACCAAAATTTGAAAGGTTAGATGATTTAGCAGATTGCTAGCATGATTTAACAAGTTGCTAACATGTTTCTAGCTTGTTTATCATGTTGTTAGCATGTTTTTAACATGATTTGCACACTGCTAACAAGTTGTTAGCATGTTTCTAGCATGATTAGCATGTTTCTAACATGTTTTCAACATACTTAGCATGTTGCTAACATGTTTGTAGCATGATTAGCATGTTGTCAGCATGTTGGTAATCATGTTAGCATTTGTTACTAATCACATTTTAACAAAATTAGCATGTTCCTAACATGTTAACATGTTTCTAGCATGATTAGCATGCTACTAGCATGGTTTAACATGTTGGTAGGATGTTTCTACCAGTATTAGCATGTTGTTACCATTGGGGTAATCATGTTACCATGTGTTGTTAATCATGTTTTAACATGATTATCATGTTGTTAACATGTGTTTAGCATAAAAAACATGTTTTATCATATTATATGTTTTAAAAAAACATGTTTATATCAACATAAACATGTTGTTAGCCTGTTGGTAATCGTGTTAGCATTTGTTGCTAATCACATTTTAACATGATTAACATATTGTTAGCAAGTTGTAGCATAATTAGCATGCTTTTAAAAACATGTTAACATGTTGTAGTTTGATTACCATGTTGCTAACATGTTGTTAACATGCTGATACTATGTTGCTAATCACATGTTTATCATGATTACATGTTGTGTAACATGCTTAACATCTTTTTGCGTGATTAACATGTTAGAATCTTTCTACCATGATTAGCATGTTGTTAGCATGGTGGTAATCATGTTACCATTTGTTGTTAATCATGTTTTACCATGATTAGCATGTTGCTAACATGTTTGTAGCATGGATAGCATGTTTTACCATGTTTATATCATGATAAACATGTTGTTAGCCTGTTGGTAATCATGTTAGCATTTGTTGCTAATCACGTTTTTACATCATTAATATATTGTTAGCATATTAGCATGATTAGCATGTTTCTAAAAACGTTTTTAATATGATTAACGTTATTAACATGTTTTAGTTTGATTACCATGTTGCTAGCATGCTGTTAACATGTTGTTACTATGTTGCTAATCACATGTTTAGCATGATTAGCATGTTACTAGAATGTTTTGACATGACTAGCATGTTGTTAACATGATTAACCTGTTTTTGCATGATTAACATGTTAGAATCTTTCTACCACGATTGGTAATTATGTATTTGGTAATTATGTTAACATTTGCTGCTAAACGTGTTTTAGCATGACTAACATGTTAGCATGTTTTAGCATTAATAACATGTTGTTAGCATGTTTTAGTATGGTTAGCATGCTAACATGTTTTTTACATGATTACCATGTTGTCAACATGTTTCTAGGATGATTACCATGTTGCTAACATGTTAGAATGAAGTTAATCATGTTCCTATGTTGCTAATCACATATTTAGCATGATTAGCATGTTACTAGCATGTTTTAACATGATTAGCATGTTATTAGCATGTTTTAACGTGAATAGCAAGTTTTTAACATGATTAACATGTTTCTGTTGGTGTTGTTCATGATAATCATGTATGCTGCTAATCACATTTTTAGCATGATTAGCATGTTACTAGCATGTTTTAACATGATTAGCATGTTATTAGCATGTTTTAACATGAATAGCAAGTTTTTAACATGATTAACATGTTTCTGTTGGTGTTGTTCATGACAATCATGTATGCTGCTAATCACATTTTTAGCATGATTAGCATGTTACTAGCATGTTTTAACATGATTAGCATGTTATTAGCATGTTTTAACATGAATAGCAAGTTTTTAACATGATTAACATGTTTCTGTTGGTGTTGTTCATGATAATCATGTATGCTGCTAATCACATTTTTAGCATGATTAGCATGTTACTAGCATGTTGTTAACATGATTACCATGTTGCTACGCATGTTGCCATTTGTACACATTAGTTAATATTTTAACTAACATACACTAAAAATGAACAATATATTTGTATAGTATTTAGTAACCTTTGATAATGTTAACAAAATCGTTTGCATGTTTTTTCAAAGTGCATGAACTAATGTTAACATACAACTTTTGATGGTAAAAATGTATTAATAAATGATGACGTTAACTAAGATTATAGATTGTAGTAGATTGTAGTTAACTATAATGTCAACGAATGAAACCTTACTGTAAAGTCTTACCAAAATCTTAACATTCCATAAAAACAGGCTTCAGTTTCTTCAGACAAAATACAATTTGTTATCTGTATGAAATATGACTCGCACATGTCCTAGACACGTTTGCAGCCAAATCATCTACGAACTGAGTCTGAACTTTGCTGGACTTGCTGAGCGTTTTTTCCCCCTGCTGTCTCTGTGAATCAGACGAACAGGTCTCTAGGAAACTAAGCGAGGGATATTTGTCCTGGCGGGAGCTGATCGTCTAATTCAGACAAATCTCAAGCAAAGTCAACTCTGGAGGACGCATTAAAACGGCCCCCGGAGTTAAACCAACAGAGAACAAGAGACTTTTCATTTTCTCTGCCTTTAACAATCCTTCTAGATCAAGCTGCTTTTCCTTCTTTCGGTTTTCATTAATATATCGCCGCATACTTTCGTTTTATTACTCAGTCATTCTTCATGCTCTCTTTTCTCGGGATGGTCCATCTGCCATGTGGGTTTTACATGCTGACCCATTTAAGAGAAAAAACCTCATTGACTCACCCAATCACATTACACAAACCCACAGCGACCACCAAACAACAACAGTGCATTAACCGTTCAAACCGAGGCAAGATAAACGTCCGACCAACTTTGCCTTCAGCGCGATGTAACCTCGCATTAATGCGTGCCTGAAACAGAGGTCACATCAGAGATGCAGCGGCCAGAATGAAGCCAGACAGACGCCGCATCATCTTTGTGAGGGTTGCCATGGAAACGTGACAATCAGTGTGGTTTGATATATGAAGACTGCGGCCTTGGGCTCTGCATGAAACACACATATACAACTGCAAAAACAAACTAGACCTCTAAAATAGAGGAAACATCAAAACTGGTTTGTATAGGAAACCGTGAAAAAACTATTTTGAGAACAGCTATGTTTTATCATAATGTGACACTCTGTCGAACATATTGACCACAAAATTCATTTACAAAGTGTATTTTTAGTCCATAAATCGCTCATTTCTGTCTGGCGCTTGCTGAAATATTTCCTGGAGAAGCACAAACTGACACGTCGCGAATCAATTCCGCTCCAGCCGTCTGCAGATTGAATGAGAAGCTAATGCTGGTTATGGCTTTAAACAAGTATATAGCTGTCATTGACACATCTCATGCTAATAATAAAATTGGTTGCCAGATCTTGACTGAATAAATCAACCTGGTTTTATCTTAGTACTGCTGAAACCAAAGCGTCCATTGGTTTTGTGGGTCAGCCAAAAGAGTCATCTTCCAGAGCAAATGGTGTTTTGGGCATGAACGATTCACTGTCTTTTTATTACAAATTTATTATCTACTTTTTCTATATCTTAAAGGAACAGTTTCTGTCAAAAATGGGAAATTCTGTCAATAACTGGCAGAATGACTAACTGTTTCGTTAAGTACAGCAGTTTATAAACATGGGGTTTATGGGGGGTCAATTAAACAATAACTTAAATACCATTTCATGAATCTCTTAGTATTTTTGGACATATTATGTAGTTACTAATAAAAAAAAAAAAAAATCAGTTAATTGAAATAATGCTGGAATAATATAAAATATGAATATTTGATGATAAACCTAAACTTTCAAAACATTTACCTTTTTTTTAATAAATAAATAAATAAAATAAATACATAAAAAAACAAACAATACAAATAAATAAATAATAAAACAGAAATGTTGCCTTGACAACTAACTAAAATAAGCTGAAATTACATGCACCAATGCAGTTATCGTGAATTAAAAATAAAACTATATAAAAATAGTTTTTGTTCATTAAAATTATATAAAAAAATAAATATTAGATCAGAAATTTCAAATAAAAAAAACATTAACATTTTTCAAAATGCTGCTTTGACAATTAACCTAAAAGGTTATGCGGTCCAATGTTGATTCTGTTGATTAACACTAAAAATAAACAAACAAAAAAAAGTGTTTTTGTTAACGGAAACATGGAAATAATATGAAATATATATGTTAGATGATTAAAAAAACAAAAACAAAAACAACAACAAAAAAACTTTTGGTAAGTAATACAAAAGTATTACATCAATACATTTTAAGTTCCTATTTTTTTTATTTTTTTTAATTACAAAAAAATGAAAGCTAATTAGAAATATTTATTTTATATATTTTATTTTATATATATTTACACACACACACCAATATGATATAAAGCTAAATAGAAATAACAATGAAAAACTGCAAAATCATAAAATTATTAAAACAAACTAAAATTAAAATGAAACCTGAGGATTAATTAAATTATAATATTAAAAATACTAAATATTAAATGACAAAATTAATATGAGTATTAGATGATAAATGATCAAATTAATGATAGAAGCTAAACTTATATGAATATTAGATGCTTATATATATATATATATATATATATATATATATATATATATATAAGCATACTTTTTTAATAGAAATGTATCTAATAAGTTTAAGTACTAAAATGACTAAATCTAAAAAAATAAAGCTAACACATACATATATACATATATGTTCTAAAGCTAATTAAAAAAAATATATAAAAAAGGCAAAAGCATACATTTACTAAAACGACAAACTACAATTAAAATGAAAACAGAAAATCAATTAAATTAAAATATGAATAAATACTATAATAGTAGGTTTATAACTAATACAAAAATAACACTGATATGCTCATAAGAACGAAATCAAACATTTGCTTATCAAGCACATATTACCAAAGCCCTCCATACTGTTAAAGTAATAAAAGTGCACTGTTGTAAACAAATATATTTTTCCGCCCTTTTGTTATGTTTTCCAGAACACTTTATTTTCCAATAAAACACCTCACTGTTTACAGAAAGAGGCCCAGCACCTGGCCAAGGCAAATAACATGGACCAATATTGAAGTGTTCCACAAGCTTTTCAAACAGACACCCTGTTAAACACCCAACTACAGTTTTAAAACGGACATCTGGCAAACTTTACTGCAGCTTTCTTCAAAAATGTGTGTGTTGACTGTGCCAGCTGGGATTTTACATTATAAAATTCAACAGCTGATCTTCACAGCTAAAACGAAGGGCCAGTTCACTGAAAACAAATTAATCCTGAGCAGACAAACATTAGCAGATTAATACAAGGGTTTATACTTCAGCTGAGTGATGCACATTTTATGAGTTTTATAAGTTTATAAGCAAATTATTTTGGACTGGGAAAAAAATTGTTCAAGATCCTACAGATAATAAAACTGTAGTACGCTTACTTCACAAAAACTGCAAAATTTGTAAATAGCACCAAGATGAATGTTTGGCTCATGAATATTAATTAGATAACATCACTATAGAATACAGAACACTAGTGCTAATTAATATTCATGAGGCAAGTGTAACAACCCGCCCACAAACCCACTTAACTGCTTCAGAAGACTTTAAAATCATAAAAACTCCTTTCGTGTTGTTTTAGGATACTTTTTACCCTTTACTTCTTGAAACATTTCTTTAAAAGAACTGTTTATCCTATGATTAATCCTCGGAGCACGCTACAGCTTTTATTTTGACGTAACACAGCAGGTTGAATCAGATCATTCTCACCCTGCCACATCACAGCGTGTGAGCAGAATTCCTCAGAGATGCTTTCCAGATGCCGGGCTCTCAACCTGACAGACTAGCAGCCTGCCGTGCCGTGTGGGAGCAGATTGCCAGTGCCATGTTGTTGATTAAGGTTGCATAAGGCTGTTTCGTGCTCAGATTGGCCTGTGAGAAAGAACTATAAAAATCTGGGCCGCACTGGATTTACACTGAGCGCTATTGTCCTGTTCACACACACACACACATAAAACAAACCCCGCTCTCACAACAAGAGGCCACTGATCTGAGCCCCTTCAGGCTGAGTGTGTGTCTCTTTCCCTGCAGGACGGGTCACATGAGGGGTGGCATCATATAGAGGGGCGTGGCTACTGTCAGCAGTCCGACCAATCAAAGAGAATAAAAAGGTAAACATTCCGATACACCTGCTCACAGCTGAGACACAAAATCTGAGACTGAATCACATCTTTGACAGTTTAAAGTCAACATGAAGCTGCAGCCAGTTTTTATTTTAAAACCAGACGCATTTCTGAATGAAACAAGATATGGAACGGGAATGAAAAATGTAAGCCAGGACTTGTTTTAATGCAACAGTGTGGTTAAAAATAAAATTAAATATCATTTTTATTGACTGAATAAATAAACTTAAATATATTAAACTAACTCAAACAAAGTTAAAGCTGCAACCCATTTTACATCTAAAATCTCTCTCTCTTTTTCTCTATTAGATTAACTTAAAAAAAAAGTACACAAAAGTGAGAAAAAAATGAAAGTTGAAGCTGTCCATTTTACTTTTAAAATCTGCACACACACACACTTTTTCTGATTATTAAAAATAGTTTCGTTTACTGGAACACAGCTGAAATAAGACATGTTAGATAAAAAAACAAAATTTATAAATATACACAAAAATTAGAAAAAAAAAGTTAAAGTTGAAGCTGCATTTGCAACTCATTGTACTTCTAAAATACTGAAAAAAAAAAACAAAATGTAGATTTTATCCATGTGAAATTAATGAAAGTGTTGTTATTAAACTGAAACTATTAAACATTGTTTTCATTTAATGAAATAATGATGAAATAAAATATAAATATTAAAAGAAAAAATCATTTAAAAATGTACGCAAAAATTAGCAAAAAAAAAAAAGTTGAAGCTGCATTCGCAATTTATTTTATTAGATTTTATGTGGAATTGATTAAGGAAAGTGTTGTTATTAAACTAAAACTTAAAAAAAAAAATCAGTTTACTAAAACAAAGCTAAAATAAAATATAAATATTAGATTTAAAACAAAACATATTTGAAAAATGCAACCCATTTTATTTCTAAAATCTAACATATTTCTGAACGAATGCAGATTTCATCCATGTGAAATTGATTAATGAAAGTGCTGTTATTAAATTAAAACTATTAAAAATTATTTTTGTTTACTGAAATAAAATTGAAATAAAATAAATATTAGATGGAAAAAAAATTAAAATGCACACAAAAATTAGAAAAAAAGTTAAAGTTTGATGAATTTGCAATTTATTTTACTTCCACCATCTGATTTCATCCATGTGGAATTGATTAATGCAATAGTGTTGATTTTTTTATAGTTTTAGTTAAAAACATTTTCATTAATTAAATGATGATGATTAATTAAGTAATGACATTTTTACATTTAAAAAATGTAAATGAAAATTAGCAATATTGCCTCGGACACTTATGATAGTTTTAAGGTATTTTTAATTTATAATAACCGTCTATCCTTCATAAGCTAAGTGCAGCATAAACATTCTCTGAACGTCCCACAAAAGGAAGTATGTTATATTGGTTTGTACCATGACTTAACTTTTCCATTAACCTGCTGATTGCAGCCAGACAGGATCTTTAACAACGGTAAAACACACGAGACGTCTCTCTCCCCCTCGCTAAGCTCAATCTCTCCTGTCTCTCTGCGATCGTTCGAGTCTTTTCATTTCCTGCGGTGTCTCGGCTCAGAACCAGTCAAAGCTGGAATTGCCTCCCTAGGTTTCCTGCATGGTTTCAAGTCTCATTAATAAAATGTCAGCACACACACACACACTTTTTCTCTCTCACAATGGGTCATCTGATTAAACAGAGAGTGTCATAATGTCACAGCTCCCTCTGGTTTACATCTCTGTGTGTGACTGTCCTGCATACAGTCCTGAATGGAGACTGACATTATTCTAAACCAATCAGCCTTGGGTAGGTGGAGCTTATAGTGAGAGCTGGACTCTGCTATTTATTCTGTGCATAACATTATGTTATCCTAAAGATGAAACACAGTCATACGGGTTTGGAACAACATGATGGCGAGTGAATGGGTTTTAATTTGAAAAATGCCATGACAAAAGAGAGCACCAATGCAAATGTCAGAGCGTAATGAATGAGAAAGCCAATCAAAACAACAATCTCCAGCCTGAGAGATGAACAACACTTCAGGCCCCTCCACTTGGCATTTGGAGTGGACAAACCGGGCTACGTAAACAGGGTTTCTAATGAGCAATTGTGAGTGTATGTGTGTTTGTGTGAGAGTTCGTGAATGCGTGGGTGGCTGACAATGATTTTGCTGACAATGTAAAATCAAGCAACATTGTAAAATGTTAAAACATCTGGCAACAGTCGCCTCTTTAATTTCATATCAAATATATACTATCAAAAGTTCAAACGTTTTGGCCAATTTTTAAAAAAATAAATACTTCTGTTTAGCAGGAATGGATTAAATTGTTCAAAAGTACATTCATAATGGAAAATACTGTTTTGAACATTGACAATAATAACAAATATAGCTGGAAGCAGTGATTATCAGGGTTCAAGCACTTTAGGCATTTAAGTACATAAGGTAAAAAACATTACATATTATTTAGCAAGCCTGTAACCACCTAAATCAAGCATTTTATGTCAAATTCAGGTGATTTACCATAGAAATTTTTTTTTTTAATAGCATCATTATTAAATATATGTTTGTATACATGCTTGTTTAGAATCACCTGTCGCATATGTCCAGTGGGTTTCGTGAAGTTTTGAGTTTTCATTTAGGCTTTATAGGCTTTTTGGTATATTTTCTAAAGGACGCCATTATAGCTTCCCAAAGGGCTTAATTTCAACATGTTTTTGATAATTGCTGACCTAGAGAGTCCAGAGAATTGACAGTGTTTTTTTTTTTTTCCAGACTGAGTAAAACAAAACTAGGACTAGTTTGCAAAAGTATTTTTTTCACATTTTCTCAATCATTTAAAAAAAAACGGTCTGATTGACAGCAGTGGTTCTAGAGGCAAAGGTGTTCGTAACAAGGAGATCTATCATGCAATATGAATATTGCGTGTATGTGCGGAAAACCGTGCAATGTACAATCGTTTAGGCCCTCAAAAAATGCGATACCGCCCCCCCCTTTTTTTTGATAATTATTGATCTTTCTGCACTGGTTTGGTTAAACCAAAACCTAGGACTAGTTAGACTAAAAATCTGAAATACCCGAAAATTTCGCCAGGCTCATGATCGAATCTGATGTGTGCGTTTTGAGCCAAGGATTGAGACTGTGACTGATGGTTTAGGAGTTATGAGTGATTTTGTACTTTCGAACGCTGTAGCGCCCTCGTCAGGCCAATTGGGCCATGACTCGGTCATGATGTAGGTGATTTGAGTACTATCCCTCCAAGTTTCAAATCTCTATAACTTACGGTTCTGCACGATCAGTTTTACGAGGAAATCTCTCATCCATGACCATTCTAACAATTACACTAGGGTTTCAGTGCTACGCTCTTGAACCTCTAATAAATGTTTCTTAATCAGCATATTAGAATGATTTCTGAAAAATCATGTGACACTGAAGATTGGAGTAATGACGCTGAAAATTCAGCTTTGCATCACAGAAATAAATTACATTTTAAAATACATTCAAATAGAAAACATTTATTTGAAATTGTAAAAATATTTCATAATATTACTATTTTTACTGTATTTTTCATCAAATAAATGCAGCCCTGGTAAGAGGTTTCTCCCAAACTTTTGAATGGTAGTCTATAAACAAAAGGCTGAAAAATGTCACCCATCCTTAGTGTGGACGAGAGATAGAGGAACTAAACAAGGAGAGAGAGAGCAAGCGTGTATGTGTTTGTGCAATGTAAGCACATGCTGTCCCCCATCTGCTGGCTGAGGTTATTTCCTTTCCTGTGCAGCCAGGTTTCCTGCTTGATTTTGACACACACTTCTTAACCTTTGGATAAGATACACACAAGTCCTGGATGGTACACACACACACAGTCTATCCACAGACACGCTTGCACAAAACCCGCTGGAATATCTCCATGTTTTCAGGCCTCTGCGGAGCGTTCGGTAACAGCGCTGATAATGAGAGACGCTGTGCCAGCGAAGCAACAATAACAGGAATGATGAGAAAACAAAAAGAAGAAGAAAAATCCTTTGAATATTCCTGCAGACGCTGAGAGGATCAGAGAGTGTGACTCTGCTGAACATGCAGCTTTCATAACCACACGCAATGTGATGAACAATCAAGAGATGTCTGAAATTAACTCGACAGGGCAGACCTTTCTACGCTTGGATAGTTTGAATAAAATTGGCTCTTAAAACATAAATTAAACCATTTGAGTGTCTGTATCAGGTTGTCATTTTAAATTTCAGAGGCGAGTATATTTAAAGGAATAGTTAGTCCAAAAACAGAACATTGCTAAAAAAGGTATTCATTCTCAGGTTATCCAAGAAGTAAGAGAAATTAGCATTCTATCACTTGGTCAGCAATAGATCCTCTGCAGTGAATGGGTGCCGTCAGAATGAGAGTCCAAATAGCTGATAAAAACATCACAATAATCCACAAGTAACCCACACCACTCCAGTACATCAGTTAACATCTTCTAAAGCAAAAAGCTGTAAGATGTGTGTTTGTGATAAACAAATCCATAATTAAGACATTGTAACTTTAATCTGTTGCTTCCAGCTAAAATACAAGTCCATAATAATGCTTCCTCCGGTGTAAAAGTGGTCTGGTCTGAATCAGGAGAGAAATCTGCACAGGTCAAGCATTGTTACACAGCTCTAAGCAAATATGTGGGTGGATTTTGATGTGAGAGAACAACAAGAGATTGACTTTTTCACTAGAGGAAGCATTATTATGGATTATCGACTCATATTTTAGCTGAAAGCAACAGTTCAAAGTTAAAATGCCTTGATGAATTTGATTTTCACAAACACGCATTTTGCTTCAAAAGACATTAATTAATGGACCGGAGTGGTGTGGATTACTTGCGGATTATTGTGATGTTTTTATCAGCTGTTTGGACTCTGACGGCACCCATTCACTGTAGAGGATCCATTGCTGAGCAAGTGATGCAATGCAAAATTTCTCCAAATCTGATGAAGAAACAAACTCACCTACATCGTGCATGGTCTGAGGGTGATGGCATTTTCAAAAATGTATTATTTTTGAGAAACTATTCCATTAAGCTCATTTAAATACTTTTCTGTTTTGAATATTTAAAATAAGAGTTTGACTCCCTCCTCAGACCATCTAGAAATTGCCAAAACGACTTGCTTAGAAAACATTACATAATAACAACACAACCATGAGCCAACAAATGACCGAGAATATTTATGTATCAACATCTACTCAGTATTTTGCAATCATAACAGAGCTCATTTACAGATAGAAGTCTTAAAGGTATAGTAACAAGTGTGAAGGAGAAGTTGGAAAATGGTCAAGTGAAAAAAAAATCTTGACTAACCTTCAAGGAAAAAAATGCATGCAGCAACAACAAAAAAAAAACTTTTCTGACTTTTTCAGCTACTTTGAGGAAACGCTGACCTTACCTTGAGGTTTGATGTTTCAGTGTATGATTTGGTCCATTGTAGCCGGTGAGCTGTAGGAGGAATCCAACCGTCACATCGCTCCTTCAGCCTTGAATCGTTCTGTCTCACACTCTGCTTTTCTATGAGAACTCTATCTATCTATCTATCTATCTATCTATCTATCTATCTATCTATCTATACATCCACAGAATGAAGAGGTGCAGCAGAAATCCAGGAGCTCAATGCAGCAGCATAATGATACCTGGAAAGAGAACAAGAGAGATAGACTCAGGTTAGATATTTATTCAGATAATTACATAACCAGTTATTATTAAAAAAAAAAAATCTTGACAAAATGTTTAGGCCCCAACATGAAGCATTTATTAAATGGCTACATATTAAAATACATCAAGAAATTAATGCACAATTAAATGCATAAATAAATAAATGCATAATTACATGCACAAATAAATAAATGCATAAGAACACAATTGCATTCCTTAATAAATAAATGCATAGTTAAGTGCACAAACAAACAAATGCATAAATGCACTATTAAATGCACAAATAAATACATGCATAATTAAATGGTTAAAGAAAAGAATGCATAATTAAGTGCACAAATTAACAAATGCATTTGATGCATTAAACGAGCACAGCAACAGGAAACTGGTTGCCATGGGACAAAGGTCAATATAATTTAGCATTATTATATACAAATATTTGACGGCAGAATGACACGACTGACCAATCAGAACCAGGCGTCCAGAGACCCATGCAATAATGATCTTTAAACTATGAAATTGAGGAGAATAAACACAGAGTTTTAAGATCCAATTTTCCAGATTTTCACTCACATGCGTGAGGGAAAAAAACACAGAATTGTACATGATAATAAAGTGTGTTCAGTCAGAAAATAAACCACATTTCATTCATTTCTTTGCAAATAAATCCTTCATATTAATGTCTCAGTTTGCTGAACAATTTGAAAATTTGACCACTATTTGTTTATTTATTTATTAGGCATTTATTTATATTTGCAGTTAATTACGTATTTCTTAATTTATTTATGCACTTAACTATATAGTTAATTACTTAAGTGCATTTAATTATGCATTTATTTATGCAATTATTTATGCACTTATTTATTTGCACATTTAATTATGCATTTATTCATTAATTTATGCACTTAATTGTGTATTTATGGTTCATTTATTTGTACATTTAATTATGCATTTTGAAATTTATTTATACACTTGTATTTTTGCATTAAATTATGCATTTATTAATTTATTTATGCAATTATTTATTTGCACATTTAATTATGCATTTATTAATTTGTTTATGCACTTAATTGTGTATTTGTGCATTTATTTATTTGTGTTTTTACTTGTGCATTTATTTATTTATGCACTCATTCGTGTATTTATGATTAATTTATTCGTACATTTAATTATGCATTTTTTAATTTATTTATGCACTTGTGCATTTTTGCAATTACTTATGTGTGCATTTAATTATGCATTTATTTGTTCGTTTTTATTTATGCTTTTATTTAGTTTTGCATTTAATTCAATCTACGTAATTTCGAAAACTTCTGAAGTCAATCATTTTTGAAGTCTCATTCACTTCTGACAAAGTTCAAACTAATTTACAAAATTCAACAGCAAGTTTCTAGTATAGTTTCTAGTATAAAAGTCTACATTTCGCCCATTTTATTATGATAAAAATCAAGAAGCATTTGAGGTATGATTCGTGGCCACAACACAAAAAAAGCAGGAGAGTCACACGCTCACAAGTATGAGTAACAACATCACTAACAGCAAGTGCCACTAATGACATTTCCTCTTAATGTCTCTCTCAGAATGAGTCCTGTTAAACACAACCGTTTCAAACACACAAATTACACAGGAAATCGACTTCACGCCTCATTTCTATCGAGCTCACTGTTGCTGTTTGTAATAGGAGTGAATATATTTAACAGCTCCCGACCATCAAGCCGTCCTTCCATCAGATTCAGATGGCGTTTTAAAATTTAAAGAGCTCTCGGCATCGCCGCACATCGCAGAGATGACTTCTGTGTGTGATATAATCCCAGCAGCCCCTCCAGGGGACGCCATACATGAATTTAAATGAGAGCCAGAGATGAAATAGAGTGGGAGGAGGGTTTGGATAAAGACTGAGAAAAGGAAACACACTTGATAGACACAGTGAGGAGGAGGAGGAGGAACAGACAGGGGTGACAAAGTACAATTTATCTACCTGGGAAAAGAAGCTGCAAGGGTAGAGAATCTGCAGGCTTGAGCATTTCAAGCTGTTGCTATGGTGAACATCCAGTCTAGCAAACAGACCAGGGTTACCATGCGGGTTACCAAGTTTGTTTGTTCACACATGCATGGAATCATGGGTAAAGTGAGCACATCTCATTAGAATGTCTGTAAAATTGGCAATTCTTATTTTTTATGGAATATTTTGTATATTATAAATGATTATTCAACATTGACATGATAACTCAATGGCAGTGCGTCATGTATTCATATTTTGTAACTTGCAAAATATGACCATGCTAAAAATGTTTTATCATTTTGTCATTTAATTTTATTACAATTATTATTATTATTATTATTTTATATTTTTCGAATAGATTTTCTAAATGTTATGTATTATATTTTATTAATTCTAGAATATTGGCCATGGTTACTTAAAAGGGTTAGTATTTATAAATATTTTAATTATTTTCAGTATTTTTAATTTTATAATATTATTAATATTGTATAATATCTTAAGATTTTAAGATCTTTTTAAGATTTTATATATATAATATTTCAACTATTTACAAAAATTTATATATTATTTATTTATTTCATTTATTTATTTTTTCATAAATTATTATTATTATTACTATATATATATATATAAAATACTTTTATTTATTAGTTTAGATTACACATTATATATATTATAAAATATAATGCTATATTATACAATGTGTATATAAAATAGTATTAAATATTCTTAAATTGACATTATTTATTTTCTAATTTTTATAAATAATTTTAGATTTAGATTTTCTAAATTGTATGTACTTTTATATTATTAAATCTAGAATATTAGTCATGGTTACTTAAAAATTGTAGTATTTATAAATATTTCAATTATTTACAATATTTTTTATACTATAATATTATTACTATAGTATATATATTTATATATATATAAGATTTCATAAATTCTCATTATAATTATTAGATATAAAATACTTTCATTTATTAGATCAGATTACATATATATATATATATTATATTATATAATTATATAATATATAATGTGTATATTATATACAAATTATATATATATATATATATATTCTCATTATTATTATATATAAAAAAGTATTAAAATAATATTAATTTAAAATTAAATTTCACAAATTTATATGATGTATTTTCTAACTATTTTTTAATTTTAAATTTTCTCAATTGTATGTATTTAGGTTATTAATTATAGAATATTAGAATCGTGGTTACTCAAATGTAGTATTTGTAAATATTTACATTATTTATCATAAATTATGATATTAATAATAACACTATTAAAAATAATAGATTTTACTATTATACATTTTTTATAAATATTATATATATGAAATCACTCTATTTTTTTTTATTATATTATTATATATAAAATAGTATTAAAATAATATTAATATGTATTTAAATTTCACAAAAGAAAAATGCTACACTAAACAATTATCAGCAACTCTAAACATAATCAGCAAAGTGGGAGCAGTTATCATTGAAAAGCAGCTCTCACAATGACCGGCTTTGCTGACATGTAAGTTTTTCCTCCCACTAAGAAAAAAAAAATGACTAAAAGAGGGCAATACTAATATAACGCTGACAAAAATACTCCATGGAAATGTATGAGGCGTAACATCAATAAACGCCCGTCTCTGAGCCTCTCTGTGTGATTGTGTCGTCCCTGGTGAGCAGGAAGATTTCTGTGCAACCTTTAAAGAGCAGATGAAAGCAGCAGATCTCAGACGGGTGATGCCCTGCCCGTGAACTCTGGATGTGGCTCTTGATGAGGAGGGAATAATCCCTGATCTCCTCCTGTGGGTCTCCTCTCATGATCTCCACACTCACACTCTCTCATGCTGAGCTTCTGTGCGACTGATTTCAGCTTCAGTTGCATGATAACAGGCTTTCGTTCTCACGATTTGACAGCAAAATAGGTCTAATGAACTCAGTGCTGAGCGCAGCACAGAAGCATCCTGAATGAACGGAGCTGATTGTCTAACCACTATAAAAATAAATTCTTTTTCCAAGTTGTAAATAAAACTAAAGATTACTGGAGTACGAAAGCATACCATTGCAATCGTTCTACTTCAAAATGTTATCTTTAGTTCAGCAATTTACTTGCAGATTCTTTGTAATTATTTGTGAAATTTACTAGCAATTACTGAGTGAAAATTATTTCTGCACCAAATGATTTTTTTCATTATAGAAGCAAAAAAATGGTGTAAAAAAAAAAACTATTTCACTAAATTGTTAGTAAATTTTATAGTTAGTTACAAAGAAACGGCAAGCAACACTAAATTACACATGAAAATCTTAAGCAGACTGAATTTTTTTTTTAAATCTAAAAAATAAAATAAGTGTAATAAAAATAAGAATAATAAAAGCGAATAATCAACCCTCAAGTCTATGCAAATTTTCAGAAAAAAATTAATCAAATTAAAAACTATTTTTAAAAATAATAATAATAATAATAATAAAGTAACAAAATTCAAAAATAACAAAATCAAATAATATATATATTTTTAATGATTTAAAAGTGTAATAAAAAAAATAATAAAAAAGAAAAATATTAAAAGTGAAAAGCGTCCACCCTCAAGTCTATGGAATTTTTTTTAGAAATAATCTAATTTAAAAAAAAGCATATTAAAACAATTAACATTGAAAATGATAAAAAGAAAAAAATAACAAACAAAAAATACAACAACAAAAATAAAAACAATAAAATAAAATAAAAATGATCTAAAATGAAAAACAATAAAATAATTTAAACATAAGTTTAGAAAAAGTACATTTTCTTAGAAAAAAATAATAAAATTAAAGAAAAACTATTTTTAAGAAATAAAACGTAAAAAATGAAATAAAATAAAACAACAAAAACAACAAAAGTAAAAATAAAATAAAATACACCGAGAAAAAATATACAGAGGAAATCAAATCAATTAAAAATCTATTTTTATTAAAATATAACATAAAATATAACAAAATTCAAGCATAACGTAAGATCAAATAAAAATATTTTCTCAAAAATTATCTAAAATACAATAAATTAAAAAGCATAAAAATAAGAATAATAAAAGCAAAGGTCTATGCTATTTTTTTTTTAGAAATAATCAAATTGAAAGAAAAAGTTATTAAAAAAAAATAACATTTAAAAATAGAAAAATATAACAACATTTAAAAATAAAGTAAAATCACATCAAATAAAAATTACAAACAACAAAATAGATATAAAATAAAATAAAAATGATCTAAAATAAAAAACAATAAAATAAAATTGTTTAGAAAAGTTACTTTTCTTAGAAAAAAAAATATATATATATATATATATATATATATATATATATATACACACATATATAAATAAATAAGAAAGTGTAATAAAACCTAAGCATAATAAAAGTATCCACCCTCAAGTCTATATGATTTTTCAGGAAAGAAAACCCTACCTCTGGCAACTCAACAAAACACATGATTTGAGGAATCATTCATTTGCGCCAGGACAAACGAGTTACGTGCCAGAGTTGATGGGTCAGGGGTTCTTCAAACCCCCAATGCAAAGTACAAGCAATAATAATACTACAGATTCCAACCTTAGCAAGCACTACTACTAAATTATACAGTCAGAAAGATTTGAACAGTGCTATTAAATGTGCAAAGGCCATTTCCATTGCTACTTCATGAATGCATAATACTGCAGAGACCCACAGCGCTCTACGTGTCCTATCTCATCCAATCACCTCCAGCCTCTCCTGAGACGCCAAACATCCCTGAATCAAAGACCAACAACTGCAGCTTTTTCAGAAAGAGCAGAGAAATACACAAACCGGCACGGTTCGCGTCCGTATCTGGATGTGTGTGCGTCCCTGGGCAGATCTCACTAATTAGCGGCGTTTGTTCTGCCAGCGGTCTTCTAGATCAGGCTTTATATTTAAAACCTCCCTTAGCATGCGATATTTGAGCGAAACACGGCTGGAATCTACCAGGATTACATCAACGGTCCTGTAAATACTCTACAAAGCCTCTTTGAGTGAAAGTTTAGCGGTGTAATGCGCACATGTGCGTTTGACCCGCTGATTCACAGTGGATTTAATTCAAAAGACGCTCCTTATGTGACTCACCCACATTCACATGAGCTTAAACCTATTCAGAATGATTTTTAATTTAACTATTCAAGGTTTATCTTGAAAGCGGCCCTGCATGTTGAGACTAGAATGATAAAATCACTTTAACCTTACCTGTGCAAAACTACATCCAATGTGTTACAGAGCTGAAACTAACTATTCTTAAAGAAACAGTTCACCCAAAAAAATGTACATTTGCAGACAGTTTACTCAACCTCACGCTATTCAAGATGAGTTTGTTTCTTCACAGAAACAGATTTGGGTAAATTTAGCATAGCATCACTTGCCCAATGGATCCACTGCAGTGAATGGGTGCCGTCAGAATGAGAGTCCAAACAGCTTGTATCCACAGGTAATTGATTATTAAACTATTTTGGCTTGTAAACGGTGCATTTTTCAGCTGTTTGGACTCTCATTCTGACGGCACCCATTCACTAATGATGATCCACTGATTGGCTGTTCCCATTCGAACTGTTCCTTTAATAATTGACTTGATTATTAGAAGTATTAAATCAACTAATTGGATCAATAAAGCCAAATACCTCATGATAAGATGCATTTCATGACATACGTGTTATAATTCAGTACATAATGCAAGGCAATATCATATTTAGATGAACTTAATTGACCTTGCATGGTGCATTACAGATAAAAGCAAAAACGGCAGGCATTTCCTAAAGCAATTACACTGTTAAAACCCATAACCAGAAGGCCTAGAAAAGTTTCCGTCATCAAAAGGATGATTTTACGGCTCAAATTGCACATTTTTGTACAGAGGAATTATATGTAAGTGCTCTGCATTTCTTCTTTCAGTTTCAAAATGATGTTCTTTTGCAGAATGTGATGCTATTTTCTGTAAAACAAAGGCAGACTGTTGTAGTGGATGACAAGTTTTGAATAGGACCAAAAAAAAAAAAAAAAAAGTAAAATAATCAAATAAAAATCGAATAAATGTTTATAAAATACAAAATAATATTTATTATAAAAAAATTATTTAGAATATTGAAAACAATAAAATAAAATGTAATTTAAAATTAAATGAAATTTAAATTAAACTATTAAAAGTGTTAATAAAATAATTAATAAAATAAAATAATTAATAAAAGATGTTTCACAGAAATTCTGCTTTCAATTTCAAAGAGATATTCTTTAAAATAAAATATAAACAATAAAATTTAATTTAAAACAACAACAAAAAATACAAAAGAAAAAAGAACTAATGTAAAATAAAAAACAATGAAATCAAATCAGATAAAAAAGCAAATAAACAACAACATAATAAAAAACAACATTAAATTAAATTAAAAAGAAAAGAAAAACAAAGAAACGAAAAAAATAAATATTTATATTAACATAATATTTAAAATATTGATAATTACTTAAAATAAAAAAATAAAATAAAAATCAAATGTAAAATAAAATAAATAAATACAAATTTAATAAATTAAATTAAATCATTAAAAGTGTAAATCTCCTAAGGTGTTTCATATCAAACAGATACTTATTAAAATAAAATACAAACATGAAAATTTAATTTAAAAATATTAAACAAAATATTACAATATTAAAAAACAACAAAAATACACAAAAAAAAAAAAAAAAAACAATGAAATCAAATCAGATAAAAAAAGCAAATAAACAAAACAAAATAATAATAAACAATATAAAATAAAATAAAAAAGAAAAGAAAAGCAAAGAAACAATGAAAACAAATAACTAAATAAAATAAAAACAAACAAAAAAAAATTCTAATTCCACAAATACAAGACAAAATAAAATAAACTGTATTGAATAAAATTAAAACATATTTCATGAAATACAAAATATTATTTATTATTTAAAAACAATATTCTAATATTATAACATAATATTTAAGATAATACTTAATAATAAGATAATATGTATTATTTAAAAATATATATAAAATAATTAAATGAAATTAAATTAAAAGTGTAAATCTCCTAAGGTGTTTCACAGAAGTAAAGTCATCATTTCTGCTTGTAAACGCTCCAAAACACAGCCTCCATAGACTTTAATCAGTGCACTACTGTAAAACCTGCAGCAAGTAAAATGACTGCTAGTTTTAATGGACAGAACATGAAACAGCTTCACTGAAGGGAAATGTGGCAATTCAAAGCAGCAGACAGGAAGCTGCCAACACGAGGCTGATCAGATCCCTGCTGGGAGTCTCAAAATATCGCTTCTAATCGTGTGTCATTTCCAGGCCCAAAGAAACTAATGACGGCCTGGATTCAGCGGCCTGATTTCAACTGTCACAAACGAGGGCAAAACTTCAATCATTCATATCAATAGCCCGATTTCCCACTTTAAATAACATGCGTATCTGATTACCAAATCACCACGAAGCAAGCAGAATAAACAAGCGCACGAATCAGAGAATCCTCTTCTCTCTCTCTATTCATTGTTTTCTTTCCATCTGACCGTATTTTCTTTCCCTGGTGTGCGTTTCCCTCCCTGAGTGGGCATCTGTTTCCTGTCAGTGAAATATCAGGTTATGAAGCATATCTGTGTGTTGATGATACGCCTCTGTTCTGATCATGTATCATAGATGGACGACAGCAGGACAGACAAAGCTGGGATTCGGCGTCGGCCGTCGGGAGGCAGATGCGGGTATTAGTGAATATTATGTGACAGCGAAACGATATTTGGCAACACAGAATCAGGACGGCTGGGAAGGAGTGATGGATCTTATGCGAGATGGGCCTTTAAATCTTAGCAAAACAATCAAGAAATCATCACAGTCCAACTGCAACTATAGTATAGAATAGAAATAGAAATATATATATTAAATATTTTTAAATATGTGTTACTTATGTGATATATATATATATATACATATATATATATATATACATATATATATATACACATATATATATATATATATATATATATATATATATATAAACAAATAAAAATATTTAAAAATGATCTATCTATTAAACTGTAATATATATTAATTATTTGTAATATATGTATAATATTTGTTGCATAATCATTAATATTAATTACAATAATGCAAAATACAGTACAATATCATCATAAAAGGCCAAATTATAAAATATGACAAATATTTAAATGCATAAAATGTATGTTATTATTATTAAAGTATGAATTATATAAATAATATTTTCATATAAGCTCTTTATAAGTATCAGTTATCCATAAAAATGCACTGTTTAAAATTATTATAAAATAATGAAATAATATGTATACTAATATATAATAATTAATACAGTAATATATTTTATAACATTAATATTATTTATTAATTACATGTCATATATGTACTAAAATAATGTTCAACTTATAACATATACTGTAAAATATTATATTTGTATACAAAATATATTAAAAAAACAATAAAATATAAAAATAAGTTACAATTATTATGTCATTTTACAAAATATTTTAATTATTTTTTATATTAGTTAATTTTTTAAATTGTATTTGATTATACAATTATTAAAAAAAACTGTACAATATCTTCATGAAAGTCCAATTGGAACATTTAAAATATTATATTTGTATATTATTTCATTTTAATAATATATTTTGATACATTTTTTTTTACAGTTGTTTAATTATATTTGTTTATACAATTATTCATATTATATTGTACATATAATAAATTAATGAAATAATAAATAAAATATAAAAATGTTTATACAATTATTATTTAATTTTAATTAATTTCTTAATATATTTTTATACAAATTATTTATAATTGTTTAATTATATTTGTTAATACAATAATATTAGATTTGTATATATAATAAAAAAATAAAATAAAAATAAAATATAAAATTGTTTAAACAATTATTATTCTTTTTTATATACAAATTATTTATAATTGTTTAATTATATTTGTTTATACAATTATTAAAATACACACACACACACACACACTATTTCTAATGGTTTCTTTATAATTATTTATACAATTATTATTTTATATGAATCTATTTTTAATATATTTATAATTTTAGACAATTTAATTAGTTTGTTTCTTTATTTCCTTTTTTTTTTGTTATAAGCAAAATATAGTATAATATATTTTCTGACTTCACCTGTCATCGGCAGGTGTGGCAAAAACTTCATTTTGGCCCTGCACCGCTGCAATCAAACACAAGTCTCTGTGTTAGTAAACCCCTGGTTTAAAAAAAAAAAAAATCCCTTCAGACATCCATCTATAGCTGGTCAATACAGCAGTGGACGGCAGAGTCCCTGAACACTTCCTGTCCCTCATTTAGCAGCCATCCGTCTCTTCCTCTGCTTTCTTCCTCTCAGATGCTGCTGCTCGTGCTGCACATAAACAGCCCCAGTGGAAGAAAGGCCTGCATTGTGTCCACTGCACCTGGACTAGCGTGCTCCGCGTGGGGGTTTGGGACTCTGGGTTTGCTCCAATCTCTGAGTCAGACCGACGCCGAGCTGAAAGCCGATTCTCTTTGACAGAGCATCCCACATCTGTGCTGAAAGCCAGGATGTTTCTGATTAAAGGAACGCTTCACCCAAAAAATATGAATATTCGGTCATCATTTACTCACTCTCAAGTCATTCCAAACCTGTATGACTTTATTTCCTCTGTATAAAACACAATTTCCTTTACCAAACGAGATGATGTTATTTGTGAATCATTTATTTATTTATATATTTATATTATTTTATATTTTTAATTTTAATTATATATATATATATATATATATATATATATATATATATATATATAATTTAAAATAAAATAAAAAATTAAATAAAATAAAAAAAATAGTGAGACACATTTATTGGTCGGCATTCCACTCTAATAAAATAAAATAAAAAAATAAATAATAAAATAAATAAAATAATAAAATAAAACAGTAAGACACATTTCTTGGTCTGCACTAAACTAAACTAAACTAAAATAAAATAAAATAAAATAAAATAATTGTTTTAGTCAATCAATTTATTTTAGTAAAATAAAATAAAATAAAATAAAATTGTTTTAGTCAATCAATTTGTTTTAGTAAAATAAAATAAAATAAAATAATAAAATAAAATAAAATAAAATAAAATAAAATAAAATAAAATAAAGTAAAATAAAATAAAATAAAATAAAATAAAATAAAATAAAATAAAATAAAATTGTTTTAGTCAATCAATTTGTTTCAGTAAAATAAAATAAAATAAAATAAAATAATAAAGTAAAATGAAATAAAATAAAATAAAATAAAATAAAATAAAATAAAATAAAATAAAATAAAATAAAATAAAATAAAACAATGAGACATAAAATAAAATAAAATATTTTTTTATTCAATCAATTTGTTTTAGTAAAATAAAGTAAAACAAAATATAATAAAATAAAATAAAATAAAACAGTGAGACACATTTCTTGGTCTGGATTTATTTATAAAATTAAATTAAATTAAATTAAATTAAATTAAATTAAATTAAATTAAATTAAATTAAATTTAAAAACAGTAAGATGCTATGAGATAGTAAACAACCTTTGACAATTTTGTCAATACAAAATAACATTAGTCTAAGCATTTCTTGGTCTGCTTTCCACTCAAATAAAATCAAACAAAATAAAATATAAAATATAAACTAACAAAATCCTCTCAATCATATCAAATCAAAGGCGGAAAGAAAGTCATACTGGAACAAGATGAAGGCAAAAAAAAATCATGACACTTTTAATTTCTGAGTGAACTGTTTTCTTAACAGGGACAAGTGTGCGTATGATTTCTTGCAGGCTGTGTTGCAGTGTGTGAGAGTGTAACCGAGGTGAGCGAGTTAAAACCGCAGGCTCTCATTAATCACCTGCGCTCTGCAGCCTGCCTTCTGCCGACCACAGTTTTGTATTTTAGGTGAAGCTAAAAATAGATATCCTTGGCAAATTGAGAGAGAACACACACACCTGTCGCCTATGATTCATTTGCGCAGGTAAGAACGCAAACAAAAATACACACACCGCTTCTCACAAACACATGGGGCCAAAATGGACCTTCGCCAAACGGCAAATGTAAATAAAAATTGGCTTTGGTGAGTAAAAGCTGGTGAAATGACACCAGCTGCTCTGAACCTTTTTTAGGAGTAGAAAATAATGCATGGTTAAAATCGCAACTGAAGTCTGACAGTGGAAGGGTTTTTCTTCCTTTAAGCACTGTGAGAAAAAAAAAAAAAATCTAACTCACAACAAAAATTAAGCTCAGTGGCTACTGACAACACTTCTGCTACATAAATTAACAAAATATAAACACATATTAGCGTTATTAGTGTTATTATAAACTATTACAAATATTTTTGTTCACTGAGAAAATAAAATTATATTAAACAATAGCAAACAAAATATTAGATGAAAAATTTACACAACAAGGTTATTACGGTCAACTAAAACTAAAAAATAAAAAAAAAATAAAATAAACTTAAAAAAATAAAATAAAAAAATGAATAAAATAAAATACAAAAACAACATTTCTCATTTAAACAACATTTCTCCTTTCATTTATTTTATTATGATGTACTAAAATAACTATATTTAAAACTGAAATATAGATTTGTGTAAGTATAAAAAAATATAATGACTAATAACAAAAATGCATAACAAAATTACTTAAACTTTAAAATAAAAACAAATTTAAAATTGGAAAAAAATGAAAATAAATAAATAAATAAACATGAAAACAAAAACAACAATGAAAATAAACCCTGTGGGCAACAAACTGAAATAAAATAAAGTAATCAAACATAAACAAAATTAAGTTACATAGATTAAAAAAAAACTCGAAAACTTACTTAAATTTTAATTCACATGACAAAAAACTAATTAAAAAATTAAGAAAAAAAAAAAAAAAAAAAAAAAAAAAAAAAACTATAAACCCTGTTGCCGACAAACTGAAATAAAGTAAGTAAACATACAAAATAAACTACACAGATTAAAACAAAAACTCAAAAACTTACTTAAACTTTAATTAAAATGAAAACAAAAAAACTAATTCAAAATGGAATAAATAAATAAATAAATTAAAATTAAAATTAAAAAAAATAAGTTAAAGTAATCAAACATTAAAAAAAAAAAAAAATTAAGCTCAAAAACTTACTTAAACGTTAATTTAAATGAAAACAACAAACCAATTCAAAATTACTAAAGAAAATTAAATGAAATAAATGAAAATATAAATAAATAAATAAAAACGAAAAACAACAACAACAACAACTACAACAATTATAAACCCTGTTGGCGACAAACTGAATTTAAAGTAATCAAACATAAAAAAGAAAAAAATGAATCAACCTAATAAAAAAAAAAAAAAAAAAACTTAAAATATAAAAATAAGCAAGTATAAAAATAAAATATCTGAGTTAGCATTTCCTTTAACCTCCTGAGACCCTGCGTCCTCATATGAGGACATTATATTTCAGTGAATTTCTCTGAGACTGTACATGCCACAGTTTTAAGTCTGGATGTCCTGTACAGAGCACATTCAGGGCTTTTTTTCAGAGATACTAAATGTTTTGGTGTTGCACCATGACCACTCCCTCTCCTTGGTCTTCAAAAATGTCTAGTATTATTTTAGTGCCACTCTTAAGGAAATATTATAATATTTTCTAATTATCATTTTAATCTGACCGATTTTTAAACTGAATCAATGTGTCATGAATCAACATCTCAGGAAAATGTTATGGGGTTTCAAATCAAAATATGACTTTCTTACTAAACAGGACGTTGATTTTATACATGTCCTCATATGAGGACACCGGGACTAAAAGCATGTTTATTACGCATTTTGGGAGACACAACAAATGAATAGGGAAAACAATTATATTTCAATATTCCTATGAAATATAATATATTATTATGAAAATCTTGTCAGTTAGTACTCCCATTATTATACTTCTTTTTTCATTACATGTTGCCCAAACAATGTAATGACATGAAAAAATACTATTTTTTTACTGAATTCGTTTCCCAGGTCTCAGGAGGTTAATAACAGCTATAAATGGATTATACACACTGGGCCATTAGAAACTACAACAAACTTTACGTCAACACAAACCACAGCTTAAATCAACAGCACAGAGTCATACTTTTACTCAACAGAGAGTACTGTATTATCATTCCACTGTCAGTACAGTCCATTATATTAAAGCTGTTTCTGTAATGCAGTACAGCTCCACTCACACACTTGAACAACATAACCTGTTAATACAAGCACCAAAATAAACCTGTGCTGCTCTGGTGTGTATGTCATAAACCTCAGAACAGGAAAACACACAAAACCATCTGAGAACATAAAGCTCTGGTTTTCTCCTTTCCTTCCACACAGCATCTCTCCATTCTCTGCCTTTATCAGTCAATCCTGTTCAGTCATGTCAAACATGCTCCGGCTGAAGGGTTTTATCGGCAGCCGCAAAACACACACACACACACACACACTTGTGGCTGGGTTTAACTGGCATCAACTGTTATCAAGCGAGAAAGAGGGAAAAAATACGATTTTTCCGCTGAACACTTCAGATGATGTTATCAGTATCTCAGCATTTTTGTGATTTATCGATAACAATAATTAAATAATATTTAGTTTAGTGTGTTTTTATGCCGGTACCTTGGCTGGTTTAAAGGAGAACTCCACTTCCAAAACAACCATTTACAAATAATTTTGCATTCATTTACAGTTTAAATGCAGCTTCAAAGGCTCTAAACGATCCCAGACGAGGAAGAAGGGTCTTATCTAGCCAAACAATGTCATTTTTTTTTATTTTTATAAAAATGTGTATTTTTATTGCTAATCTTGCTAATCATGCTAGCAACGTGCTAGTAACATGCTAATCACGCTAACAACATGCTAGCAACTTGGTAATCATGCTAGCAATGTGTTAGGAACATGCTAATCATACTAGAAAGATGGTAACAACATGCTAGTAACAGGATAATCATGCTAGCTACATGAGAGTACCTTGTTAATCATGCTAGCAGCATGCTAATCATCTTAGAAACATGCTAACAACATGCTAGTAACATGCTAGCTACATGCTAGTACTTTGCAAATCATGCTAGCAGCATGTTAATCATGTTAGAAACACGTTAATCATGCTAGCAACATGCTAGTAAGTTGCTAATCATGTTAACAATATGCTAGTAAATTGTTAATCATGCTAGCAACATGCTAGTAAGTTGCTAATCATGTTAGCAATATGCTAGTAAATTATTAATCATGCTAGCAACATGCTAGTAACATGCTAATCATGCTAGCTACATGCTAGTACCTTGCTAATCATGCTAGCAACATGTTATTCATGTTAGAAACATGTTAACAACATGCTAGTAACATGCTAATCATGCTAGCTACATGCTAGTACTTTGCAAATCATGCTAGCAGCATGTTAATCATGTTAGAAACATGCTAACAACATGCTAGTAACATACTGGAAACATGTTAACAACATGCTAGTAACATGCTAATCGTGCTAGCTACATGCTAATACCTTGCTAATCATGCTAGCAGCATGTTAATCATGTTAGAAACATGTTAACAACATGCTAGTAACATGCTAGCAACATGGTAATCATGCTAGCAACATGCTAGTAACATGCTAATCATGCGACCAATATGTTAGTAACTTGTTAATCATGCTAGCAACATGCTAGTAACATGCTAATCATGCGACCAATATTTTAGTAACTTGCTAATCATGTTAACAACGTGCTAGTAACATGCTAATCATGCTACCAACATGCTAGTAACTTGCTAATCATGCTAGCAACGCGCTAGTTATATGCTAATCATACTAGACACATGTTAGCAACGTGCTAGTAATATGCTAATCATGCCAACAACATGCTAGTAAATTGGTATTCATGCTAGCAGCATGCTAATCATGTTAGAAACATGTTAACAACATGCTAGTAACGTACTAATCATGCTAACAACATTCTAGTAACTTGCAAATTATGCTAACAACATGCTAATCATGCTAACAACATTGTAATCAGCCTATAAAAATACAAGCAACAAGCTAATCATGCTAAAGCATGTTAACAACATGTTAAATCATGTAAGCAATGTGTTAAATCATGCTAGCTGCTTTCATACTTTTACAACTTCTTCAAACTTTCAGACTAGGCTTTCTCAGGCCAACTTAAAGTTTGTTCTCAAACTTTACTCATCTAGTTTGCAAATTGTTGTTTTGGAAGTGGACTTCTCCTTTAAGGCTGTCATAAATAAATATGACGCTAAAACCGCCAGTAGGTGGCAGCAAGTCGCCTGTCTTAATGAGTGATTCATTCAGATGATTTGTTTAACTGTCTTTTGGATCACTGAATCACTGAGTCAAATGATTCATTTAAAAACAGATTCATTCAGGAGCAAAACGTGTTGCTTAAATGGTCTACTCTGTCGTTGTTTGGAGCTATTTTAGTCGGTGAAACAGAAAAACAACAAATACCAATATTGTTCTTTGTAACATATTTTGAGCCTTTCCAACACACAATAATTGTTTGTATTAACAAATGTAAAACATTTTTACATTATTAGTAAAATCTCTAATATCCTTGTGTAATGACAAACTACACTGAACTTTAATGTGGTGAGCTGAAGCTAAAAACAATTTTGTGGGGATTTTTTTTTTTTAACTTGACGTGATAGAAGTGCAAAAAGATATGGAGGTGAATGTGAGAAAAAAAAAGTGTGTGACAGATTTTATGTTGATTAATGATATTTACTGGGAAGGTAAAACTCGCTGAGATGATTTCAGGGAAACATAAACCGGGCAGAGCAAAAACAGAAACAGTCCGTCTGATGGAGGAGAGCACAGGTGGGATAACGAGCTGCTCCAATTTACTTTCTGTAAGAGACAGTGAGACTCGACGAGACGGTAAACAACCTCAGGCAGAGTGAAGAAATGTTTATATGAGTCTGACCATTTTTTGGACTAACAAAAAATAAAATAAAATAAAATAAAATAAAATAAAATAAAACTAGAGCATAAAAAAGTATGATTTTAAAAAAATGTTTTAAATGACCTCAGAGTGAACAGATATTTACATTAGTCTGTATTATTCAGTACAATAAAATAATTTCTTTGAATAATAAAATAAAATAATAAAATAAAATAAAATAAAATAAAATAAAATAAAATAAAATAAAATAAAATAAAATAAAATAAATAAAACAAAAATAAAAGCATTATTATAGAATGTTTTAAATTACCTCAAAGTGATTAGATATTTACATTAGTCTGATTATTTCTTGGTCTCAATAAAATAAAATAAAATAAAACTAGAGCATAAAAAAGTATGATTATTATAAAAATGCTTTAAATGACCTCAGAGTGAACAGATATTTACATTAGTCTGATTATTTCTTGGTCTGGTTTCAGTAAAATAAAATAAAATAAAATAAAATTTATAGAAATGTTTAAAATGACACACAAAATAAACAGATATTTACATTAGTCCGACCATTTCTTGATCTGCCTTCTAATCATCGCTCGTTATAAAAATAAAACAACCATGATATAAAATAATAAAATTATTTAAATTAAAAAAAATAATTACTTAATGTATTATTGTCTAAAACTGTATCATTTATCACAAATAAAAGTAATAACAAATAAAAAGGAGTTATTAAAAAGATCAAATGTATTTAATTTCATTTAATTTAGAGCATAAATAGAAAATGACTATTTTTTAAATTGTATTTAACTTCTTTATTAACTTTTTTTAATTGCACAACTTTCTGATATTTCAAGGGATCATGTAAAAAATGAAACAAATAACTACAAATAACTAGTCTCATAATTGACTAGTTGGCTGCTGGATATAGTCTGTTTATGTGAAGCAAAATAATATGCCTCATAACAGACATACTGCGACATCAGTCTCCCTCTCCATCT
This sequence comes from Labeo rohita, assembly GCF_022985175.1. Taxonomy (NCBI): domain Eukaryota; kingdom Metazoa; phylum Chordata; class Actinopteri; order Cypriniformes; family Cyprinidae; genus Labeo; species Labeo rohita. The sequence goes on along the minus strand of NC_066880.1, from coordinate 3,513,787 downwards.
ATAAATCTTTCACTTTCTGTTTTCTCGGACTGTCTGTTTCTTTAGCAGCACAAAAATCGCTTACTATTACTGGCGTATGGCCATAATAAGCAGGATATGTGGAGTTTATTTCTCTCATCCCTGCATTTCTTTGAGAGTAAGACCTGATCCGCAGGCCTTCGCTTCACAGTCTGATCTTGTTTTGACAGCCATGAAAACAATGATGAATAGAAAGACTAGCATAAAGGAAACGGAGTCGGTCTCTGAAAGGGAAAAACTGAAAGATGGACTGAAAAGAAAGCAGGAAGTACAGGTGGCTGAGACATTTTCACATGGATCTTCAGACACAAAGGCACCTCAAATGCTGACACACCTTCAACAACCTGATTAAAACGCAAAGCGCTGCTTTAATACCTGAATAATCTCCTGCGGGACTGTTTGATTACAAACACACAGTACACACAGTTGACTCTCGCAAAACATCCAGCATGTTTGATATTTAGGCATCGTTATTGTTTTAAGTTGGTGTGAGGGAAATGAAATAAATAGCAGAAGCTGCAGATAGCATGTAGATAATGAAGAACTGTTTTTGGACAGGAACTTGCACTAAAATTCGTCCCAGCAAGACACAACACTTGATAAAAGCAGGAACCCGCAGCCACCGTTCAGAAACCTCATCAGAAACGTTTGCTGTTTGTACACCGCAAACCCACATGCTGATTTCACTCCTCACTTCCTCCTCACTTTTTTATAATTAATAACTGCATTGATGTCGTGACAAGAGTAAAACCCGGCACAAAAATTTTAAATCTAGTAAGCTATACTTAAACAGCATGTTAAGGTTTCATGTGCACAATTGCAATGCGAAGTCTGGTGCAAAAGGAGGAAGTACATTAAGCTGGACTAAAAAAGAGCATCATCACATGTAATGTTACTGTAAATGCAAACGTAACGTGCAATGCAGTTATTTCAGAGAAAAAAAAGCATTCATGAAAGAAATATGGATAATAATACTTACATTTCATTTAAAAAAAAAAAAAAAAAAAAATACAAAATAAAAATTAAATAAAAATATGAATCAGTAAATAGGTAACTGTAAATAAAAACATGTAAATAACTAAATACGTAAATGTGTGCAAATAAGTAAATAATCAATAAATAAATGTTTTAATATAAAACAAATATGCAAATAAATGAGTGTGCAAATACATTAAAATTAAGTAAATTATGTATTAATAAATATGTAAAGCAAAAACATAATATGTAAATATGTAAATGTGTGTAAATAAGTAAATAATTAAATGTTTTAATAAATACATTTAATATTAATAATAAAGGTGCAAATAAGTTAAAAATAGGTAAATTACATATTAATAAATATGTAAATCAAATAAATAAGTAAATAAATTTGTAAATAACTGAATATGTAAATGAGTGTTTAAATAAGTAAATAATAAATAAACAATGTTTTAATAAACACATAAAACAAATATGTAAATAAGTAAATAAATGTGCAAATAAAAAATAAGTAAATTATGAATTAATAAATATGTAAAACAAATGCACAAATAGGTAAATAAATGTGTAAATAACTTAATATGTAAATGTGTGTGTAAATAAGTAAATAATTAATAAATAAATAATGCTAATAAATGCATAAAACAAATGTGTAAATAAATAAGTAAATAATTAAATGTGCAAATAAATAAAACAATTATATGTATTAATAAATATGTAAAACAAATACATAAGTAAATCAATGTGTAAATGCACAGATTTTTATGGTTTCATTGAATTTATTTGTGTGCCATTTTATTGTTTGTACTTAGCTGATAAAATATATACATATATTTTAAAATATACACATCTAAAATATATCCACATATATACATATATATATATATATATATATATATATATATATACACACACACACACATATATATACACACAAAACTGTATATATAAAATAAATGACTGAACATTATAAATAAAGTAAAAGTTTTTAACTCGAAGCAAACCCAGTGACCCTCAGAATAAAAAAAAAATTGATTTTTAACGTGCTAATGCTAGACATTTGAGTGTTTGAGTCTTCATGTGAGTTAACTTCATATAGAGCGTTTCAAATCAATCACCTGAGGTTACATGAAGGTTATTCTGATGCCTTATGAGGTGTCTATCTACGTAGACAGTGAGACAGGCCCAGCAAGTCTGTCTGAGGGTTAAAATAGCCAACAAACACTGACTGGAGAACAGTCGTGACACTACAACCTATGTCTCTGATCATTACAGGAGGGGGCGAAAACCTTTCCTCAGATGAGCAGGCCGGAGGAACTTCCTCTCATTCCCAGTTCTTCACACTGAGTCATTGTCTAAAGCTGACTCAGAATACGGCAAGCTCAAAAACGGAAGGAAATGAGACTTGTGACATCACTTCCTATGAGCAAGTGAGAATTTGTGGTCAGACAGTAGAAAATAATATAAATTTAGCTGCAGTGAGAACATCGTTTCTCACATGCTCATTTGAACTCTCAGACACGTGCTTTAAACTCTTGACAGCGAACGCAAATGAATCGAGATGTGGAAGAAAAGTGGACTGGATTTTAAACTCCAGAATGTGGGTCTGTTTCCTGCTCTAAATATCCGTTCCCTCAAATGACACTGTGTCATCTCCAGCTCTAAGAGATAATGGAGCAGTGTGTTACACGTAATCACATGTCAAAGACTCCACAACCACGTCTGGATCCTGTGATGATTGTGACTTTGTGGTGATTTACTGCAAGGTGTATTTATGACACAGTTAACACAAAAAACACAAACACTCAACTGTAAATGCAAAGCTTTTTACGTTCACCCATAAAAAAAGCCAATGCAAAAAAATACAATGTAACGGCGCAAAAGATTATTACTTAAGAAATATTTTCACACAAAAAATATAAACAAATAAATAAATCATAATTGGGTAAACAAGTAATACGTATGTATATAAATATGTAAATAAATTGTATATATATATATATATATATATATATATATATATATATATACATACACACACACACACACAGACACACAACATACAATTAAATAACAACAAATAAGTAAACAAGTAAATAGAAGTACATATGTTAATTAATACATAAATATGTAAATTTGTACACATATTAATATATTACATAGTAAATGAATAACATATACACTACCGTTCAAAAGTTTGGGGTCAGTAAGACTTGTAATAGTCTTTAAAGAAGTCTCTTATGCTCATCAAGGCTGCATTTATTTGATTAAAAATATAGAAAAAAAACCCAGTAATATTGCAAAATGTTTTTACAATATAAAATAATGTTTTTTTATTTTAACATACTTTAAAATAGAATTTATTCCTGTGATGAAAAGCTGAATTTTTATCAGCGGTTACTCCAGTCTTAAGTGTCACATGATCCTTCAGAAATCATTCTAATATACGGATTTATTATTAGAATGATCAATGTTGGATAATATCAACAGTTGTGCTGCCAAATATTTTTTGGAACCTGTGATTTTTTTTTTTCAGGATTCTTTCATGAATAACAAGTTTAAAAAGTACAGTGTTTATTCAAAATATAAATATTTTATAACAATGTAAATTATTTATTATTAACTTTTAATAAACTTTTAATTATTAACTTAATACATCCTTGGTGAATAAAAGTATTAATTAAAAAAAAAAAAGAGAAACAATAAAAATGTACTGACCCCAAACTTTTGAACGGTAGTGTATATAAAATATAAACAAATAAATAAAAGCATAAATAAACAAGTAATAAATATGTAAATGTGTAAAATTTATATATAACAAATAAATAAAAACAAGTACAGCATGTAAGTACATATATAAATTAATACGTAAATGTTTTCATACTTGTAAACATGTTAATACATTAAATAATAAATAATATATTTAAAATCTAAACAAATAAATAAAAACATAAATAAATATTAATATAAATGTAAATAAGAAATATAAAATGTAAACATCATTAAATATGATACATATTAAGTACTATAATATATAAATATTAATATTGTAAATATTAAATAAATAAATATTATATATAATATAAACAAATAAATAAAACAATAAAACAATAATAATTAAATACGTAAATGCATAAATTATATACACAGTTTACACACACACACACACACACACACACACACACACACACACACACACACACACACACACACACACATATATATATATATATATATATATATATATAAATGAATACGCAAATATGTGAATAAATATGTAAACGTGTTATTAATGTATGAAAGAATAAATGAATAACATAAAATAAAACTAATAAACAAAAACATAAATGAAAAAGTAAAAAATAATTAAACAAATTAATATGGAAATATACACAAACAAATAAATAAAGACAAATAAATAAGTAAATATGTTAATTAGTACATCAATATGTAAATAAAATATGTAGATAATGAACATGTAGATAAGTAAATACTTAAATACATAATATAAATAACAAATACATAAAATATGAATAAATAGGTACAACAAATAAGTACAGCAAATAAATAAATAAAAAAAAAAAAAAAAAAAAACATGTATTGCATGTGTTCATGTGCACACGCAATACATGAAAAAATGTAAAGTACGCAGTGTTGCCACTACTTTAACACTGCCAAAAAACATGTATGTGATTGAGCTAGTTTTGAGTAGCAGTTGGGTGGGTTTTTGCTGTGAAAAGGAAGAAAGGACGTGACGTGTGGCCATGGCAACATGGCAACCCTGGCAGTAAGTGACATGTGAGAACCAATGATGATAAATATATTTGGTATCAAACCTGCCACAGCGTCTTTAAGTGCCATATTTGATGTACAATATCTGAAGATGAACGATATCAGGTTTTACACATACAGGCCTATATTTACATATATTTACACCAGTACTCAACACCGTCACACCGATAGTGTGATACTGTGAGTGTGAGGATGCTAAGATAAATGGCTTTAACTGTTTTCTTCTGCGTTTTTCTTCCTCTCTATCTAAAAAACTGTCTTTGCTGGTGCAGCTGGAAGTGTTTGCTGCCAGAAAAGACCAAGACAGCAGAGGAGTGAATCCAACCTGCCAAAACAAGACACAATGCAGCCTTCAGCCTCAACACAGCAAAAAGATCAACTACCAAATTGAGAACGGTGTCTATTAAAGCAACAGTTCGCCAAAAATTATATTTCTGCACAAATAATGAAATAAAATATAGTAAAACTTGATGCTAGGTTGGTTCTTGTGACGTATAAACAATTGCGACATGCCATTTTTAAACTAAAACGGACAACACAAAAGCATGAAATAAAACAAATATGATAAAGACGATAAATGCACACTTTAAAAATAAAAAACACTTTAACAAAAATATTGCCTTGGCAATTAACTGAATAAGCTGAAGTAATAAAATTATTTTAAAAAAGATCAAAATGAAATCTATAAAGAAATAATTCAAAATAATAAATTAATTGAATAAATTAAAATGAATAATAAATTAAACATTCGATTTAAATTATAATATTTTTCAACATTTTACATTTTTTAACATTTTTTAACAAGTAAGTATTATTTATTTATTTATTTATATATTTTTAGCATTGCGGCAATGAGAACTTGATTGTACATTTGCACAATAAACATCACAATCTTTAGCATAGAATACCATAGTTATTTTGTTGATTTATTATTTATTTTAACTTCTATTTTATTTTAATTAAAATAAAATTATTTTATTTATTTTATTAAAATAAAATAAAATAAAATAACAGAAGGTTTCTTCTATAATATATATGATACTTCGGCATATAAAATAATAAAATTAAATTAAATTAACAGAGAATTTCTTATATAATATATATGGCATATAAAATAAAATAAAATAAAAAATAAATAAAAATAAAATAAAATAAAATAAAAAATAAACAGAGGGTTTCGACTATAATACATATGGTACTTCAGCACATAAAATAAAATAAAAAAAATTAAAAAACAGAGGGTTTCTTCTATAATATATAAGACTTCAGCATATAAAATAAAAAAAATAATAAATAAAATAAAATAAACGGAGGGTTTCTTCTATAATATATATGGTACTTCAGCATACAAAATAAAACAAAATAAAATAAACAGGTTTCTTTTATAATATATATGATACTTCAGCATTTGAAAAAACAATAAAATAAAATAAACAGAGTGTTTCTTCTTTAATATATATGGTACTTCAGCATACAACATAAAATAATGCTTTATTAAAAACTAATACAAAATGCAAATAAACATAAAATGACTACAACTTAAGCTAAAATTAAAATAAATAATAAAAAATGCTGTTTTAAAATATTAACAAATACTATACCATAAAAATAAAGAATTTGGAAAAACATGAGGATCACTAAATAAATGAGCCGTTGCTATAAATGTACGAGTTCTCAAATTTCCCCAAGGCATTTGTTCTTAAAAAGCTGTTCCTCAAGGGTGAACGCTAGGACACAAAGCATGCGTGTGCACACAGGCCTCTACAAACACAGCTCGTCACAACCATCCACGCTTCATCTCTGTGCACGGCTGCATCTCTTTATCATGTCTCTCTCTCTGTCTCTCTGCACGCTCACACCTCTCTAACGCCTCGTCTGATCTGATCTGGGGTCTGCGATTATGCAACGGTAATCTCGCGGTCAGCTGGTTGGCATGGAGACCGTTTCCCCTGGGAACAGACCTGTATACACTTTCCAACACGGGTCCTGACCCAGCCGCGTTCACTCGCTGCACAGCAACACAAATGTCAGATCGCAACGCTGCGCAATTACTGTTCTCTAATATCTTATTTTTAACACTTCAGCACTTGAAGCAAGTTGAAGGGGAATATTTAGGGGTTTATCATTCATCAGAACATTTGGGGAAACGTAGCATTACGTTACATGCTTACCAACAGATCCTTTGTAGTGAATGGGTGCCGTCAGAATGAGAGTCCAAACAGCTGATTAAAAACATCACAATAATCCACAAGTAATCCACACCACTCCAGTCCATCAATTAACATCTTGTGAAGCCAAATAGTGTGTGTTTGTAAGAAACAAATCCATCATTACAGCGTTTTAACTTTAAACCATCACTTCTGGCCAAAATATGAGTCCATAATAACATTTTGCAGTGAAAAAAATCATCTTGTCTGAACCAGGAGAGAAATATACACAGCTCAAGTACCGACTAATTGTGGATTACGATGTTTTTATCAGCTGTTTGGACTCTCATTCTGATGGAACCCATTCACTGCAAAGGATCCACTGGTGAGCAAGTGAGTCCATAATCCAAAATAATGCTTCCCCCAGTAAAAAAGTTCATCTCTTGTTATCCTCTCACATCAAAATCCACCCACATGTTTGTTTAGAGCTGTTTTAGTTGTAAACATTGCTTGATTTGTGCATATTTCTCTCCTGACTCAAAGTAAATTTCTCCAAACCTGTTCTGATGAAGAAACATACTGCTCTACAGTTGAAATCAAAATTTTACATACGCCTTGCAGAATCTACAAAATGTTAATTATTTTAGCAAAATAAGAGGGATCATACAAAATGCATGTTATTTTTATTATTTAGTACTGACCTGGATAAGATATTTCACATAAAAGAAAATAGTATTGAATTTATAAAAAATTACCCTGTTAAAAGTTTTCATACACTTGATTCTTACTACTGTGTTGTTATCTGAATGATCCATGGCTGTTTTTTAGTTTATTGATAGTTGTTCATGAGTTCCTTATTTGTCCTGAACAGTTAAGCTGCCTGCTGTTCTTCAGAAAAATTCTTCAGGTCCCACATATTCTTGTCTTTTTAGCATTTTTGTGTATTTGAACCCTTTCCAATAATGATTGCATGATTTTGAGATCCATCTTTTCACACTGAGGACAACTGAGGGACTCATATGCAACTATTACAGAAGGTTTAAACGTTCACTGATGCTCCAGAAGAAAAACTATGCATTAAGAGCCGGGGGGTGAAAACTTTTGAACATAATGAAGATGTGTACATTTTTCTTATTTTGACTAAATATCTTTTTTTTTTTTTTTTTTTTTTTTTTAGTACTGCCCTTCAGAAGCTGCAGAAGATACTTACATGTTTCCCAGAAGAAAAAGTAAGTTAAATTGACCCTGATCTTTAAATTCCAAAAGTTTTCACACCCCAACTCTTAATGCATAGTTTTTCTTCTGGAGCATCAGTGAATGTTTAAACCTTTTGTAATAGTTGCATATTACAACTGAGTCCCTCAGTTGTCCTCAGTGTGAAAAGATGGATCTCAAAATCATACAGTCATTGTTGAAAAGGGTTTAAATACACAAAATTGCTAAAAAAACAAACAAACAAAAAAAAAAAAAACGTAAAGAATTTGTGGGACCTGAAGGATTTTACTGAAGAACAGCAGGCAGTTTAACTGTTCAGGACAAATAAGGGACTCATGAACAACTATCACTAAACAAAAAAAAAAACACAGCTGTGGATCATTCAGGTAACAACACAATGTTAAGAATCAAACGGGTAATTTTTATATATTCAACTACTATTTTCTCTTGCGGACTATATGTAAACATCTTTTATGTGAAATATCTTATTCAGGTCAGTACTAAATAAAAAATAACACCCATTTTGTATGATGCCTCTTTTTTTGCTAAAATAATTAACATTTTGCAGATTCTGCAAGGTGTATGTAAACTTTTGACTTCAACTGTATATCTTGGATGTCCTGAGGGTGAGTAAATTTTCAGTCACTTTTAATGTTTTGGTGAACTATTCCTTTAAAGTTCATGAACGTTTTCCTTCAGCCGCCAAGTTTGTTTTTGTTTTGTTCATATTTCCTTCATCCTGGAAATACACTTCCTCCATCGGAACCAGGAAGAACTTTATCTGATCGTGTCGATAACGCGCCATTCAGCTCGTCTTCTGAAACGCTCGTCTGCGGCGATGTGAAATCTGGCCCGTGTGCAGTGAAGCAGCCCCGCATGCAAATGCACGCAGTGAGTCGAAACATGAGGTAATTGCATTCTTCAGCAGCTCGTCTGCATGTTTATTATATGCTCGAGGTATTCGGCTGATTTCATTGCGTTTCACAATTGCATCAACTCTCGTAAAACCTGAGAGCTACTGCATGCCCTCCTGAAGTACAGAGATTTCTTGAGCAGGTTCTCAAGCGAATCTGAGGGATGTATGTTGGGAATGTTTTACTGGATAATCCCAAGAAAGCAATTTGCATGTGGGATCAGAAGTCTCTCTCTCTCTCTCCTTTAAGCAGGTTTAGACTTTATGATAATATAGTGAAGTACTGATGCAATTTGATGCACTTCAGCAAGTTATAAACACAGAACACATTATTGCAAACTGATATTATTCATATAAATCTCACAACAACACTGAAGCATACAAAGCTCAAAGAAGGAAAAAAAAATAATAATAAAAATAAAAATTATATATATATATATATAATTAAATCTGAAATTAAATAAAAATTAAAATTGATTGATGACCCTAACAAATAACTTACAATAAGTATGTATTTATTTATTTATTTACAGCCATGAAAACTTGGTGGTACCTGTGCACAATAAACATCACAATCTTAAAAATAGCACATAAAAATCTTATTAGTAGAGAATAGCATAGTTATTTTGTTTGATTGATTATTTATTTTAACTGCTATTTTATTATTTTATTTTATTCAGTTTTATTTTATTTAAATAAAAAAAATACAAAATAATTAATAAAATAAATTATTCACAGTTATTTTGTTTTTGTATTTTATTTAAAACAAAATAAAATAACAAAGGGTTTATTTTCTGTAATATATATGGCACTTCAGCATACAAAATAAAATAAAATTAAATTAAATTAAATTAAATAATAAAAAAAATAAAATAAAATAAAATAAATTTTCAGGTGAAAAAAAATTACCAAATTTTTAAACAGGCTTTGAAAAACCTACCCTATTATATGCACAAACAGCTATGAAAAACATCAAAACATAATGTTGGCCATATACATATGGCTGCTACATAAAAGCAGGCCTACATGCCACTGTGTATCTTTATCTGTGTGTGTGTGTGTGTGTGTGTGTGAGAGAGAGAGAGAGAGAAAGAGTGAGCTCATGCTTTATCATGCTGTGCAAACGTGCAACACTCCTTCACTTCAGTGTCACGCCTGTTGCACCAGACAACAGCCGGGCTCTGACTGCAAACAGAGACGTGCTCCAGTCTCAACCCTGAGCACTAAACACACTGAATGCAAGTTTCTGATGCCTACGGAATTTACAGATGTAAACATCATAAAAATTGAAATGAAAGCCTGGAAGGCTGAATCCCAGTGGAATAAATCAGATCAGACCACATTATATTTCCAGTGACTGACTCCCGATGAACTGTCAGCTCTCCTACATCAAGAACGATAAGAAAAAAACTCGGTGGTCTGCTTTGCACTTCTGCGAGAGTCAGAAATGGATTAGGCGTTCATTAATTCAGCAGCGGGATTATGGAAATCCTGAGCGGCTCTGACGACAGCTACGGGAAAGTGGCAGAAACAATGATGATTTTTGTTGCTTTGCACTGACAGGAGCAGTCAGAAACAATAGAGCTCTCATTCCTGACAGGGTCAACAGAGATTAGAGTAGATGCGGGAGCAAAACAGAGAGATCATTTATCCGTCCAATCCCACCAAATCACATGGAATTCTGCAGATTATGACATCAGCAATTAGCCAATCAGGAGCTGCTCTGCTGGGTGAAAATGTAAACAAAGGAAGTGAAGTAATTTGGCTCTTTATTCCATTGCTCTGATAAAATGAATCTTGTACAGCAATAAAATTTCATTCAGTTAACTGGGAATCTGCAAGCCATTTATTAAAAAAATCCTTTAGACACCAAATAAAATAAAATATTTTTTTTCTGAAAAAAAAAAAAATATATATATATATACATATACATATATATATATATATATAAAATTAAATTAAATTATTAAATTAAATTAAATTAAATTAAAGGGTTTCTTCTGTAATATATGCTACTTCATCTTATAAAATAAAACATAAATTAAATAAAAATAATGTTATTTCATCTTAAAATAATTAAAATAAAATTAAATAAAATTAAATAAAATAAAATTAAATAAAATTAAATAAAATAAAATAGCAGAGTTTCCTCTATAATATATATGGTACTTTAGCATAAAAAAAATAAAATAAAATATAATAAATATAAAATAAAATAAATGGGTTTATTCTGTAATATGTTATTTTATCTTAAAATAATAAAATAAATAAAATAAAATAAAATAGCAGAGGGTTTCCTCTATAATATATATATGGTACTTTAGCATATAAAAAATTAAATAAAATAAAATAAATATAAAATAAAACAAATGGGTTTCTTCTGTAATATGTTATTTCATCTTAAATAAAATAAAATAAAATAAAATAAAATAAAATAAAATAAAATAAAATAAAATTAAATTAAATTAAATTAAATTAAATTAAATTAAAGGCAAATGACAAGTTTTTTTCTGTAAATAAATGGCTAAGACAGAATAAAGAGAATAATAAAATCTGTCTCAGAGCGAGAAATGACTTGTTTAAAAGGTGGAAATTATACAGCAATAAAACCCAACGGTATAACTATAAATCAGTGATTCACACCCACAAACATTTGTCTCACCTCAGGTAAAGTCAGTCTAATGCTATTTCTCTTCATTACAAACCACAGCGTCAGCCTTACTATATTACTTAAGGCTGACTAAACCAGTGTTACAGTGTGTGTTGCATCATCAGCATGCAAAATACTCTACAGAGACAGAATAATGTAAATACATACAGTATCTCATTCAGAAATAAAGCTAATTTTATTCTAATGCAAGCACTGCGATTTTTTTTTTTTCCATAAACATATTGCTATATTCATTTTCATCATCCTCTCTCCCTGCTTGTCCATCCACTAAATCATCTAACAACCTGAAAATGTGCAGCCTTTATTTCAAGCTAATTTTGTGAGCAGAAAATCTACCTTTCTTATCAGCACCGCATGAGCGCAGCCAATTAAAATCTGTTGAATGCTGCAAGAACAGGTTTCATTAGTAGGGAATTTTAATTGCGTTCTCTCCTCCCAGCATTCATCTCAGAGAGCAGGAAACAGATCGTTATATGGGACACACCGCCATTCTGTTCTTACACCCTCAAACACAAGATGCAATTAACTCAACGCTGATTTCATAACTTCTCCTCTCTGTCATCTAATCATTATTTGTTAATCAGAATAGAGCAACTCTATGATTGCAAAATCAGGCAATTCAGATAGACTGTAATAATGGGGTTTCAGTTCTTATCCATTTGCTCAGTTCCCAGTACATAATGCATTAGGAAAAAAGCAAAGTTGGTTTGGACAAGTCAAGCCTTGCTTTAATCTGTTTCTCCATGTTTTGGTAAAATTACAAATGTCAACAGAGGATGTGAAGCAATTTGTCTCTTACTACACTGACCTGAAAAAAGACACAAGACTCAGTAACATAATGAGCTGCCTAGCTAGACAGCGTATTATATCTATCCATCCATCCATCCATCCATCCAATATATATATATATATATATATATATATATATATATATATATATATATATATATATATATATATATATATATATATATATATATATAATTTGATGTATGTATGTATGTAATCATTTTTATTTATATAAATATAATACATTTATATAATTATAATTACTAGTCACTAACTGTGACAATTCAAGCAATCATTACATTTAAGGATATTATTTTGTATTATTTTAAATATATATTAAATATTTATTGTATTATATTTTAAATGTTAAACATAATTTGTTTTTATAATAATTTTTATTTATACAACAATACATTTATATAATTCATATAATTGTAATTATTATTCACTGTTACAATCAATCGATCATTATATTTAAAGATATTATTTTATATTATTTTTATGATTTTTATATGTATTTATATTTATATATTTGTATTATAATATTAAATAATATTCTATAATAAATCTTTTTAATTGTAAAAAGTTATTTGTATAATTTTAATAAATTTAATATATATTTTAATATATATTTAAAATATATACAATTTGATTTGATCATTTTTGTATAATAATACATTTATATAAATTTATATAATTGTAATTATTAGTTAACTGTTACAATCAATCAATCATTATATTTAAAGATATTTTTTGTATTTTTATAATTATTTTTTACATTTATTTATATTTATAATTACTTTTATTTTTAGATTTTTCATAATAATTTAAAATAAGTTATTTATATAATTTTAATACATTTAATATAATTATAATAAGTCACTAACTATATATATATATCAAGTTGATAAATTTAAAATGAGTCACCTGTGAGCTTCTCATTTAAGATGCTGCCTTACAAAGCAGCTCCCTATCTAGGCTATTAACAGCTTACTTGGTTTTGCAAAAGAGCAAACACATTTTTACAGTCACACACCAAAGCTTTGCGCAATCGATGCCACAGTACCCTACAAACATTTCATGGTTGCGCCATTCAAATAAAGTCATGACATGATTAATTAAAACCGAAGTTCAAGTGGTTTCACGTCAGCGTCTTTAAATTCAATTCAAGGCCTGTTAAAGGGAATCCATTAAGCACACAACAGTTAAATGTCATTTGGTTAATTATAATATCTGTAAGTCATTTACCAAGGCAGGGGCATGACGGGACTCCAGCAGTATGAAAAACAGACATTACGTTGTACAAAATAACACAGCAAGCAATCACGTTTAAGAACAGTTATCTTCCAATGACCCGGGCAGGAGGCGGCCGGCGCTCTTATCGGAGTTGTTGCCCTTTAGGCCATTCGTTATGAGAAACAGACTCTGATGTAATGTGATAGTAAGCATGGATCCACCCTTTTTGGACCACACTCTTTTCCTGCTTCATAGTCCGGATGTAAACAAATAGTGACACACACTGCAAAGCTGTTATTATGTGTGTGTATACGTTTAAGAGGAGACCGACAGGACATCAACCGCATCCGCTCCCCAGGGCCAACTGATCTAGCGGCCTGTGCCGAGATGACAGAAAATCATTTCGAATCCATCGAGCTTCAAAAGGTCAGAAGTTGAATGTTGCTGTAAGTGAATTCTTCTGAGAGCAGAAGCTGGAAAATCTTCTCTCTATCTAGAGTCTTTGAGGAGTTCGTGAAGATTTACAGACGAGTTCAGATGTACAGGGTCAATGGAATAAAACACGGATACTATTTCACTTCCGCTGCTGAAGGATCAACTTTGAGTCGATAAACGTAGATAATCATCCAGCCACATATAGTTTCAGGGGCGTTCACTGATATAGCATTGATTGGTAAATGGTGTGCTCGGATTTCATGAGTATTGATTGCACTATCAATAAAAAATAAAGGCAACATTAATGTTTTAAAAGGTAATGTAAGCACTTTTTATGGAAGCTTGTTTCCACCATTGAATAAAATATAATAAATATAAAAAATAAAAAGGTAGTTGCGACTATTTACCTCATTTTTGTCTCCTTGAGTTTATATCTGAGTTTATGTCTCACAATTCTGAATTTTCCCCTTAGAACTTCAAGTAATATGTATATAATTGCAAGTTTATATTTCACAACAACGTGTGTATATCTTGCAATTCTGAATTTACATCTTGCAATTAGTTTTTTTCCCCTTGTAACAGTGAATTTACAATTCTGACTTTTTTCCTCAAGTTTTGGAGTAATATACAACATCTTGCAATTCTGAATTTACGTCTCGCAATTCTAAGTTTACATCTCGCAATTCTAAAATTACGTTTCATAATTCCGAGTTTACATTTCGGAATTCTACGTTTACATCTCGCATTTCTGAGTTTACGTCCCGCAATTTTGAGTTAACGTCTCGCAATTCTAAGTTTTCGTCTCACAATTCTAAGTTAACGTCTTGCAATTTTAAGTTTACGTCTCGCAATTCTGAGTTTACATCTCGCAATTCTGAGTTTGCGTCTCGCAATTCTAAGTTTACGTCTCGCAATTCTGAGTTTACATCTCGCAATTCTGAGTTTACATCTCGCAATTCTAAGTTTACGTCTCGCAATTCTGAGTTTACGTCTTGCGATTCTGAGTTTACGTCTCACAATTCTAAAATTACGTCTTCCAATTCTAATTTTGCATCTCGCAATTCTAACTTTACATCTCGCAATTCTGAGTTTATTTCTCACAATTCTAAGTTTATGTCTCGCAATTCTAAAATTACGTCTCTCAATTCTGAGTTTACATCTTGCAGTTCAAAGGTTAGGTCTTGCAATTTCATGTTTACGTCTCACAATTCTCCATTTATGTCTCACAATTCTAAAATTACGTCTCACAATTTTGAGTTTCCGTTTTGCAATTCTAAGTTTACATCTCACAACTCTGAGTTTACGTCTCACAATTCTGAGTTTACGACTCACAATTCTGAGTTTACGTCTCGCAATTCTACATATATGCCTTGGAATTCCCAGTTTATGTCTCATAATTCTAAAATTACATCTCACAATTCTGAGTTTGCATCTCACAATTCTAACTTAAGTCACGCAATTCTCAGTTTACTTCTTGGAATTCTAAATTTACTTCTCACAATTATGAAATTACATCACACAATTTTGAGTTTACGTCTCGCAATTCTGGGTTTACATCTTGTAATTCTAAGTTTGTCTTGCAGTTATGAGTTTACATCTCACAATTCTGACTTTTTGCATCAGAACTGCAAGGTTTACAGAATTTACATTTCAAAATGCTGACTTTTTTCTCTTTAGAATTGCAAGTCAAATATAATTGTTCATGTCTTGCAATTCTGAAAAGAGTCATAATTATGAGATATAAAGTAAGAAATGAGAACTTTGAGATAAATAATAAAAACAGTTGACAAATAATAAATGACAGTTTTCATAAACACTCCCTCGTCCTCCACTGGTCGGACAAACAACCTCGTCCCAAACCCATGTCGTTATTCAAGTCATTTTTTCTGTGTTGCAGCATCACAGTGACTGAATTTTGAGAAGCATATATGCTTTTCCAAATTTAGCAAGTGCTTGCACTTTTTGGAAGAATTAACCTATGAACGGCTTACTTATAGCTTTCGCTGCATATTAAGCTTGGATGCGAGAACGTATGTAAGATAAAAAAAACGTTCCCACATCATCGTTAAATTAAAATTTAAAAGCAGAATCCATCACAACCCGGATCAGAAATATTGGAAAAGTAATGAAAAATAATGCAAATCAAGGTCAAAAGTCACCTGCAAACCTGATTTGATTTCTAATCCAATTTAATTCGCCATGCAGCAGGACTGAAAGACGAGGTGATGAAATGCATCAATGGGTCATCACGTTTGCTGAGGTGTTAAAAAGACCCATGCAAGTACAGTTCATCACTTTCTAATGACAGATCAATTATGCAGACCAGAAGCTTTGCATGTAGTCATCAAATGAACATACTATCTGATCGTTCAGTATGTTTTTTTATAATTATTATAAGAATGGGCACTTGACAGCAATGGACCGCAGTCAGGGTAGATGTAATATTTAATTTCTAGTCTATACAATGCCATTCAAAAAATTTGGGACCATTAGGATTTTTTTTTTGTTTTTTAAAGCTTCTTATGCACATCAAGCCTGCATTTATTTAAACAAAAATACAGAAAAAATATTGCAATTTAAAAGAATGTTTTTCTATTTTAATATACTTTAAAATATAATTCATTCCTATAATGCAAAGCTGAATTTACATCAGTCATTATTCCAGTCATCAGTGTCACATGATCCTTCAAAAATCATTAATATGCACACTAAAGTCAGGGTTTAGTGCAATAAGATGTGTGACATGATAAACTCTAGGGACTGTTGTCTGATTCTGTTGAACTTGCTGAAGCGATTACACTTCTGAAACTTCCTGCACAAAACTTTTGAGTTGTGAAAATGTTGTGGGCTGTGCAGAGTCTGGTTAAATGGATCACTGATCTTGAACTTGTCCGGCTCACTGGAGCACAGAGGAAAGAAATCGCAGAAAGGTTTTAAAACACCACTACAACCTCCAACTGAGGTGTTTTCCTAAAACCAAAGATAAAATATGAAGCTCTCCCTCTGCAGCAGGAAAGAGCAAATCAAAATGGCTTTGACTCTTGTGTGCCAAGTCAGATGCGGAGTGTGTATCTTAGAGCAGATCGATATGCTTTGTAAACAGCTTCTTGACTAAACTTGTCTGCAAGGCTGCAGATAAAAACCCTGGAATAGAAGCACTAATTTGAACAAAAGTAACCAACTGTGTCTTGCCTTGTGGAACATGACAGTGAACAGTCCATTTTTAGTTGCTTGGTCACTTATTCAACTTTGGTTTTAGCAGCCCAAAGCCTTTATAAACGTGCAAAACAGTACAAGACTAAAAGGATGTGATACTCGCATGTTATGAAATGCATACATAATAAAGTCTACAACATTTCACAACCATTTTTCACAAATCCTTCCTGGATTTTCAGAGCAGAAATATGTCTTTACAACTGCATTTTATTTATCTATGCACTAATTCCCACTCTTCAGTCAGACATTATTAAACATACTTTCAGTTCTTCGGTCTGATATGAGGTTTCAGTTCCTTTTGTGGTGAGTCTGAGCTTAGATTCCTCTGTGAAGAGACTCAAACTCAAACATGCTTTGCAAAGCTTCCCATGGCAACCTCAACGAGAATGACATAAATAAGTTTATACTTGTGTTTTGGTATACCTTTAAACCTTGGGCCAGCCTGCTGAGTCTTCTACACT
The DNA here is from genome assembly GCF_022985175.1 of Labeo rohita. Classification (NCBI taxonomy): domain Eukaryota; kingdom Metazoa; phylum Chordata; class Actinopteri; order Cypriniformes; family Cyprinidae; genus Labeo; species Labeo rohita. The sequence goes on along the minus strand of NC_066880.1, from coordinate 3,495,916 downwards.
CAATGCCGTATCGAGCCCATGCAAATGAAAGTCGGTCTAAAAATTCCTCTTCATCCTATGGGAATAAGATCTGCCAGCCGCACCCCTGGGTCTCGGCGTTTCATCTTGCAGAGGATCGCTGAGGAACGAGATTGTGCTGAAATTAACAGCCACCTCAACTTCAATCGGTTTAACTCTTGAGTTGAGGAACAATACGCAGGAGCTCTGCTTGTGTGGGCTCATTTAGTTTGGCTCGTTGCGAGCTGAAAATTACGCACCATGCTGTTTTAAAAGTAACGGTGGGCCCGGGGAGACACACCCTACGGTGGTCCCAGCCAGTTTTCTGCAGGAAGTGACGGGCATGGGTCAAGTTCAACAACAAATCCTGCCAAAGGCAACAGAAAAGCCCTAGTATTGATAACAGAACCACCACACAATGACTCAAGAAAAACAGCGGGAATAGGACAATAATGAACGTCTTTCCGTAAGACTTTGTGACTAATATTCCCTGCAAAAGCACATCTGCTAATGTGGTGAATTCATGGAACTAAAAGCTTGTTGCCCCCTCCTGAGAGCCCTGGATGGGGCAGACAGTGGTGGTACTTGATATTGCTGACTAGCTCAGTGTTGTGTCTAGACCCACACTAATTCTGGACTCAAACCCAACATGATCATGAGTAACACAGTTGAGTCAGATGTTCTCTAGGAACAACTGAACTCTTTCAGACGGTCTGGAATTAGTTTAATACAGCTGATTTCACTGCATTTACCAGGTATGAGAATATTTGAAAAATGCAGCTCAAACAGCTACTGCATGGCGATAACAATGCCAAGGTCATGGGTTCAATTCCCAGGGAATGCATGAACTAATAAAACACATACCTTTAAAGCAATGTAAGTCGCTTTAGAAAAAAAAGTGTCTGCCAAATGCAAAAAATAAAAAAAAATAAATAATAATAATAATAATAATGTAGCAGAGTGCAGGGTTAGCAACACCATGTTCATGGGTTCAATTCCCAAGGAATGCATGAAGTGAAAAAACTGGCTTAGAATACAATGCAAGTCACTTCAGATAAAAGCATCTGCTAAAGGCATAAAAGTACATAAAGGTAGTAGAGAGTGGTGATAGCAACAACAAGGTCATGGGTTTGATTCCCAGGTAATGCATGAACTAATAAAATACATACATTGAATGCAATGGAAGTCACTTCAGATAAAATATTTATCAAATGTATGAATGTAAATAAATGTTGTAGAGTGTGGTGCTATGGTAACAACACCAAGGTCATGGGTTTGATTCCCAGGACGAATGCATAAACTAATAAAATGCATACCTTTAATGCTATATAAGTTGCTTTGGATAAAGGTGTCTGACAAATGCAAAAAAGGTGTAGTAGAGTGCATGGTTAACAACGGCAAATGCCTAAATGCAAAAAAATATGGGAGTGAATGGTGCTAGCAACACCAAGATCACAGGTTCAGTTCCCAAGGAATGCATGAACTGAAAAAAGTGGCTTTGAATTCAATGCAAGTCTGTCAAATGCACAAATGTAAATGAAATAGATACTGCAGTAATTTCAAAGAAAAAAATGTGATTTCTGTGTTAAATAACACAAAATTGTCACACTAAGAGAATCTGGTGCAAAATTGTTTATGTGCATTTTAGAAATTTCATCCGCATCCATCCATTTTTAATGTAATACCCTAAAAGTTGCATAAAAATATAGGGATGTAAATCCAGCTACTGAAGATCAGCACTAGTAAAAGACCATTAATCAACACAAGGTCACATTGCTATGAAACTTTAAGTCGAAAATGCTGCAGCACACAGATTCCTCAGCTCAGAAGCATGAAACACCATCTCATGGGGTAAACAAGAACTGAAAATGGAAAAACATCCCAACAGAAAAAAAAAAGTAAAAAAAAAAAAAACAATCACATGTCGTTATCATACCAAGGGAGGGATCATGTTTACTGTAGAAATGTTTAGATTTAGATGATTAGATATACTGGCTGAGCAACAGAAGGATACAGTTACCAACACTCGAAATCTTACTACCTACGGTTTGAGTTGTCTAACTGCTGTCAATTTTTAATGTTAGCTATAGATGTAAATATAGAACGTAATTTACAAATATACACTACTGTTCTAAAGTGTCAAAATTCAAATATATTCAAATAGATAACAGTTATTTTACCTTGTACTAAATGTTCTAAACGGCACTGTTTTCGTATGTGCTTGTGTACTGGGGTCTTACTGAAGGCGTCTTGAAGAAATGCTAGTTCATTGAGACAGAAAAGCATTCTTTCAGACGACTGGACCTCCCCTCCCAGCCTACAGACAGACTGAACACATTATCATTATTATGATTATATTTTCCCCATGGCGCACTGAGGCTCCTGCAGGATGGGGTGATGAGGGATGGGCTTGTTTTAGCACTTTGCACATCAGAAAATAACATGTTCCACATCATGCAAAAAAAGTGTGAAGAGAATCAGAAGTAGAGCCTGAAGCCTTTAGGATTTGTGCTTTATTGCACCACTCATTGCCTTTCTAATCTACATGCGGTAAGCATGCTATATATTTTATACATACACAACACATTTTCTGACCTCATTTGAGGTTTGTTTTAGCAAGGCTGAACTCTGAGGGTAGACGTACAAAAATAGCTATTTATAGTATCCAAATGCAAGTGCACTGGTGATTTCTGCACTGATGAAATCTAGACAAGATGTAAGTTCTGAAAATGGTGACACTTCAGCAGTTCTTTGAAGTTTACAGAATGCTCTGGGTCACTAGATATCGGAATTAACATGTCTAGAAAAATATTTTAATCAGTTATCATGTCAGTATCACAAACCTAGTGAAACACACAAGTCATTAACTACAGTACAGCCAAAATAGTTACTAAACTATCCTGCAAAACCTAAACTGATTAACATAATGGTTTGATCACCATTTAACGGCCCAATTCAACAAATTGCTGTTTTACAAGTTGTTTTTCTAAGCCTGAAACCATTATGATAATATGCTGAACAATAGAGAAGACAAACAGCACTTCAGGGAGGACACGGAGTTGCTATTATCAGACAACTATGTAAATGAGTGAGCGTTTAAAGGCTGAAATGGCAAGCCAGAATGCACACACAGCTTGACTTCATAGACAGCCAGAGAAAGCAAGCTGTTCAAGGTCAATGCCAATCCATTATGGCTCAGAGAATTAGTCTTGTAGGTACGTCTATATTTGTGAACATAAAATTAATTGCAAGACAATCTGTTGAGAATATAGTGTTTACGATACATGCTGCATGTAAAGTCCACATCAAACTGCATGCACAAACCATTTCACTTTCATAACAAAATTTTCAAGAATGAAATGTAGAGAAAAACTAGACTTATTCATTAGATTGCTACGTTATCAATTGAAAGTGGGGGTTACATACTGTAAAATACTAACTTAACCTCATGGCAAAATATAATGATGTTATGGAAACATATCATTTTTAGAAACAATATTTGGTGTGAAGATCCACCGCTAAACAATGTCAGTATTGCATGAAAACATAGAAATGCATTGCACAAATTCATATAATTTAGTCATGATTTGCCAAAACGTAAAACAGTTTAGAATTAATACGAGTGTTTGCTGACAATATTGCTTTTTTCTGTCTTAAGTAATCGGACAAAATTGTAAAATTGTTGAAAATATCCACGTTCAGTCCATACAAATTGTAGATGAGTTTCCTCATCAGAACAGATTTGGAGCATTTATAATTTAGCAATGCATCACTTGCTCACTAGTGGATCCTCTGCTATGAATGGGTGCCGTCAGAATGAGAGTCCAAATAGCTGATAAAAACATGACAGTGATACACAAGTAATCCACACCACTCCAGTCCATCATTTAACATCCTATGAAGCAAAAATCTGCGTGTTTGTAAGAAACAAAATTCATCATTAAGGCGTTTTAACTTTAAACCACTGCTTCTGGCCAAGTCCATAATCCATAACTGCACTTCCTCCAATGCAAAAGTATTTCTCTCCTGATTCAGACAAGGCTACGTTTTCACCGGAGGAACCAACATATAGATAAAGGACACATATTTTGGCCAGAAGCTATGGCTTTTCACTTCAGAAGATGTTAATTGTTGAACTGGAGTGGTGTGAATTACTTGTGGATTATTGTGCTGTTTTTATCAGCTTCAGTTTGGACTCTCATTTTGACGGCACCCATTCACTGCAGAGAATCCACTGGTGAGCAGTCATGCAATGATACATTTCTCAGAATCTGTTACCATGAAGAAACAAACTCATCTACGTGTAGGATGTCTATAGCATACCACAATAACTAAACATCTACTTGGCTATTCTTACCCTTACCAAACAGCCTGCAGCGCTTGACATCAACCAAAAAAGGAAATCGTCAAAGTTAGCCTAAGTAAACATTTTAATAAACTATTGCAAACACAAACAATTCCATTTATGGATAAGATGCACTGACAAAACCATGCACAAACAGACCTGAAAGGTCAATTCTGATATATGTGTTGACTTCAAAAAGGAGTTAAATGTGAGATGCTTTTTACTCGCCTTGAGGTCAGTAAGGAGGCTTTCAGCTCTTAGTGGTTTTGACAGGGCGAAACACTGAAAGAGTTGTCCTTTGAACTGTGAGTTATTAGAGTAGATATGAACACAGTCAGTGTAATACATCACATTAAAACCGCCTCAGGGCAGTATTTGGGATACACAGCTCTCTACATCTGAATGAACACACTCAGAGCATGCAATCAAATGCAAAAACTGGGGTCTATGCGAAGACCCTGTTGAGTGCATCCCTCAATGCTCTAGAACAAAACCACTTTGTATCGCTCTGAAAGCTACAGCCCTTCAAGAGCCCAGCGCTCGTGTGATAACACGCTAGAGCCGTGGCGGTGTGTCTAACCCGTCGCCTCTGAGAGCAGAAAAGCTTGTTCCATCATTTCAGACCCAGGAGGCTGGAATTAAACCGCCCAGGAGAGCTGTCTTTACTTTGAACCTCTCGTTGTCTGTGACTCTCTACCTTGACGTACATGACTAATCTGCAAAAAGACAAAGAATGCTCCAATTTAAGCCGCCGCTCTCTTACGCCTGGGAAAAGCAGGACCGTGACATTCAAATCCAGCACATAAGTGCACGAGGGTAGATGTTAAAGTGCAATGAAATCACATCAAAGTATGGCACAGAAATATTCCACATGTGAATGATTTATAATAAGACATCAAATCTTTATGTTTAGCACCACTGAACTGTCTCTTTATGGCTTGGAGGCGCAGGGGGTGGTGATTTCTCTTACAATATCAGCACATGAACGGATTACTCCAGAATTTACTGACAGCAGCAAATCAAAGGCGCGCCACCTCCGAACGGCTCACCTTCAAAGAAGTCTTTTCTGACGGATTTAAAAGAGATGTAACGGTAAAAGAGAAGACGTGTTTTTAAAGTCTGATGATGCCAGAAAAATTACCATGGTAAAGGCTCACATTCTCATATTTATGTCGGTTTTTATATATATATATATATTGGCTTCAGTATTTATTTATTTTTTTTAACTAACTGATACTTTTATTCAGCTTTAAACTTTTTAAACGACATTTATAAATGTAAAAGTCTTTTAAATCAGTGCTTTTTTAACATTCTGTCTTTCGAATTTTCTGAAACTTAATGATAGTAGTAAAACATGTTTCTCAGGCAGCCAATCAGCATTTTAGAATGATTTCTGAAAGATCATGTGACACTGAAGACTAGGGGTCAACCAATATGTGTTTTTCAGGGCCGATACCGATTATTACAGTTCAAGTAGACCGATAACCGATATTTTGAACCGATATATATGTCTGGTGTAAAAATTAAAATTAAATTCAAAATTAAGAATAACAAGGGCTCTGACTACAACTAAAAATGCTTTTCAATTATTTTATCAGCAAATCGGTTTTGAAAATGACCGATACCGATAATCATAAAAATGCTTAATATCAGCACTGATAATTGGAAATGAATGTCAAAATTAAGAATAACAAGGGCAGTGACAAAAAAGAAAAGAAAAAAATGCTTTTCAATTATTTTATCAACAAATCGGTTTTGAAAATGACCGATACCGATAATCATAAAAATGCTTAATATCAGCACTGATAATTGGAAATGAATGTCAAAATTAAGAATAACAAGGGCTCTGACTACAACTAAAAATGCTTTTCAATTATTTTATCAGCAAATCGGTTTTGAAAATGACCGATACCGATAATCATAAAAATGCTTAATATCAGCACCAATAATCTGAAATTAATGTCAAAATTAAGAATAACAAGGGTTGTGACAAAAAAAGGCTTTAAAATTATTTTATCGGGAAATTGGTTTAAAAAAAAAAAAAAAAAAACAATACCGATAATCATTAAAATGCTTAATATCAGTACCAATAAGCAGTCTGGCCGATTAATTGGTCAACCCCTTCTGAAGACTGGAGTAATGATGCTGAAAATTCAGCTTTGAATCACAGGAATAAATTACATTAAAAATTATACATTTTTAAAATATATATTTTATACCATTTTTTCTAATGTTTCTGAATATTACAGTTTTACTGTATTTTTATTCAAAAAGATGCAGCCTCGCTGAATGCAAGAGACTTTGAAAAACTTTAAAAATAGTTATGAGAACAGCTTTTTCCCCTTCTCAGATAAAATACTCCAGGCAAGTAATATAGTTGCATATGTGTCTGCTATTTTACATCAGCTTCATGTGTGGCCTATTTAATAAGATCATAAAGCTGAAACTTTTCATTTTATAGTATAAATAGACATTTATACACGTGGTTCACTCAAAAATGAGAGTTTACACAACCCTATCTCATTTGAGATCTGAACGACTAGTGTGGCTCTAAAAGAAATGTTAAAAATGTTTTTAAAAGTGCCTGGTGCGTCAAGTTTGAATATGTGAACACTTTTTTGTCTGTTTTTTTCTCATTAAGCTATAATGAAGGTCATATATACTATGTTTATTATACATTTCTTTTCGATCAGTTTGACATTCCCTGGTCAATGCCTGCTATGTGGAAAACAGCAATTTGGACATTCTTCAAAACATTTGTGTTCCCCCTGGGAAAAAAAAAAAAAACACTACGGGTTTGGAACAATGTGGGCGAGTAAATGATGCACATTTTCACTTGCGGGAAAACCATTCCTTTAAAATCTGTTTAAACATCTTGTTCGCGGTATCTCCAGATTGTGTTTTTGTCCTGGAATCTCATGCATATTCACACAAACTGTCTGTGTGCATGTGTGTGTACATACGGGCTGGTGTGAACTGTGGGGGTGAGCGCTAAAACAACAGTCTCTCTAGGAGGGGCGAGTGTGACATTGGCTTTCAGTTCTCAGGATGTAAAAACATAACCAGACAGAAGATGTCATAGTGCACTCCACCCTGCATGTACACACACACGGTCCTTCGTCCAAATATTTCTCACACAGAGGAACTGGGGCAAATATGTAGAGCCAGACACACAGACGAATGAAGCAGAAGCTTCTTCAAAGCCATGAGATCATCCCGCGATCGCATTTCAAAGGTGAACTTGCCTGCAGCTCTGTCTCCGTCTTTGGCTTTAGAGAGAGGTCATCATGGAGTGATTCTCACAGTGAAACTCACAAATACACATTATATGTCTTATGCCTGAGATAATGCTCGTATTCGTCAAGATATCATATGCTGTAAACCATGCAATAGTAGAAACATGTGAAATAAATGTCAGTATTTCCCCTAGTATTCCGGTTTTGGGGGGGTGGGTACGGTACGGTACTTTTTCGGTAACAGTTACTTTACTCTTTACTCTCTGTACATTTATTTCAGTGAAAATATAAGTCCCCATAAGAACAACAGGGCCCTACAATCATTTTCTTTTCTTTTCTTTTTTTTTTTTCAGAAATTCTTGTGTTATAATTTTTCTAATAATTAAATGAAGGCATTAAACATTTTTAATGAAATTAAAATTAATCCGTTTTATTTGTTGCCAAACAAACAGAGGTTTTTCTGTTAAAATTAATACATGGAAGAAAAATTGTGTGAATATTTTTTTGAATCCCGTTTTTATGAATCCCGTCTGCGTATTCGCGGAGAAATTGTAGACGCGTGTCCACGTAGAGTCAGAAATGACACGCCAATAACATAAATAACATAAGACTATTTTGTTTGTTTAATAAAAGAACAAGGTATAGACCTGTTCTATAGCAAAAGGTAACCTTAAATGACTTCTGTTGTGATCTGGCGCTATATGGAAAATAAAGTTTATTTGACCTTTAAGGGAGGGCCACCCCCCCTAATATAATGGCAGGGAAAACATTGAATCTTGCTATGACGTTTAAACAAATGTTTGGGGAAAGACATTTTTGGGCAAGCTAAATTAATCTTTTTTTCATCAAGGATGCATATCGGCATATTAGAATGATTTCCAAAGCATCATGTGACACTGAAGACTGAAGTAATAATGCAGAAAATTCAGCTTTGCGTCAGCAAAATACATTATATTTTAAAATATATTCACTTTGAACACTCTCATTTTAAATTATAATAATATTTCACAATATTACTGTTTTTTTTTTTTTTTACATATAAACCATTTTTGTTTTAAAAAATTGTTTTAGAAAGTAATATAAAATTACTCATATTATGCAATCTGATTTCTGATTTGGACACATTTTTAAATTGTACTCAACTGTTAAAAGGCCTACAATCAATGCAAGCTTTTTTTGTTGGGGTGCACAAGGTAATTGAGTACGAAAGCACAAAAGGCTAAAGATATATGCTGGGAAATGTGCATTGCCCCTCATATTTCTGGGCAGCTGGTAATGATATGACATCATTGCCTCTTCCCCTGACAGCTCAAATTCAATCCAGACCTGCTTCCTGTCCATTCCACCAGACGCAACCCAAGAGAATCGCACACGTCTCTTCCTGTTCGACTCTGAAACAATGCTGATTTTCAAAGCCATATAAGAGAAGACGGATCTCTTTAATATCTCAGTTGTTTTTCAATTAGATTATACGGAGAGCAAATAGAGACGCCAGAAATCTCACGCATATCCTAATTCGCCATTTTCCATTTGCAGCTGTTACAGACATTAATTTTATATATCTATACTTATGTATGTAAAATGCATGTCAAAAATAGTTTTATTTGTTCAGAGAATAAATAAGATGAAGCAACATTGCATGGTTATTTAATATACAAACCATTTTTGATGTAAAAAAAAAAAAAGTACAAAAATAACCACTACTACTAAATTACTACTGTTTTTAAATTCAAATAATCTGAGCTGTTTTATAGCACTACACTTAATGTAAGTCAAAATAGGTCATATTTGCATAACATTTTGATTAAAATGAATGTAATTATTATAATTTAATCAATTATTATTTTAATTAAAGATTAAACTAATTACATTTTAATAAAAAAAAAAAAAAAAACATTTCTCATAAGCATGTACAGGAAAAACAGTTGAAACAAAGCCAATACCTGAATGAATAACTAAAAACTCCATGACTGAACCATAAATGTCCCTCGGTTAAGTCAGCAAAGAAAGCAACCTCTGAGAAATAAACCTGTCCTCTGGGACGTCCCACACACATTCACAGCCAAACACGGGGTCTCCTCAAAGACTTCAGACAGGCAGGTTGCAGCCTTCCGTCATAGCAGTACAAAAACAAACCAACGCACACTGATTTACATAGTTTACATAGCCACCCACTAACCGCTTTTTGATTCCACACCTCAAATATTCCAAGAATCCGCGTGTCCTCAGGTTCATCTGGGCCGCGTGCGTGTGCGGCTTATCTGTGGACGAGTCGAGGCAGGTCTCGATGTGAGGGACGCGTGGAGAAAACGCAAGCGAGCAGCAGGTAGATCCGTAAGGTGTTGTTTGCACAGCTGAGTAACAGGAATCTCAGACGCGAGCACGTGTTGAACGCGGCCCAGATGCTGCCACTCCCTGTCAAACACACAGTCCTCACCCTCCTCCATAAAGCCATTACAACTCCAACCACTTCCTGAAGCTCTTTCCAGTGACAGGAGTGAATGGGCACCACATGTGTCTATCAGAAGAGCTTGACTTCATCCTTGACTGTAAATTCACAGTTACGAGCTACTAGTTGACATATTCCTATTGTTCATAGTTAAAGATTAAACTTTGACAAGATTCCTGCACCATTTGCGCTACAGACTTGACAAATAACAAAATCACGTACAATCAATTTTACATAGATTTACATTAGATACATAGATTTGTGGGTGAGCTTTTTTTAATTGAACACTCAGAACACCCTAGCAACTACTTAGTAATGCCCTAACAACCAACCAAATCACTCTAGCAACCACCCAGTGCACCCTAGCAACACCCTGACAACCACCATAAACACAAGCACCATTGCAATGACCTAACAACTACCTGAAACACCCTAGCAACCTAGCAATGCCCAAACAACTACTTAAAACACTCTACAACCATTCAGAGCACCCTAGCAACACCCTGACAACAACCAAAACACTCTAGAAACCACTCAGAGTGCTCTAGCAACACCTTGACAACCACCTGAACACTCTACAACCATTCAGAGCACCCTAGCAACACCCTGACAAAGACCAAAACACTTTAGCAACCACTCAGAGCACTCTAGTAACACCCTGACAACCACCTGAACACTCTACAACCATTCAGAGCACCCTAGCAACACCCTGACAATAACCAAAACATACTAGAAACCACTCAGAGTTCTCTAGCAACACCTTGACAACCACCTGAACACTCTACAACCATTCAGAGCACCCTAGCAACACCCTGACAAAGACCAAAACACTTTAGCAACCACTCAGAGCACCCTAGCAACACCCTGACAACAACCAAAACATACTAGAAACCACTCAGAGTACTCTAGCAACACCTTGACAACCACCAGAACACTCTAGCAAACACTCAGAGCAACCTAGCAATGCCCTGACAACCACTAAAACACTCTAGAACCATTCAGAGCACCCTAGCAACACCCTGACAACCACTAAAACACTCTACAACCATTCAGAGAATCCTAGCAACACCCTGACAACAACCAAAACAATGCCCAGACAACCACTAGAACACTATACAATGGCTCTGAGCACCTTAGCAACGCTCTGATAACTGTCTGTTCTGTTTTTCAGGTTTTTGCTAACTGAAATAAATATGAAATATAATATAACTAGACAAAAATGTAAAAAAAAAATTACAATAAAATTACAAATGCTGCCTTGACAACTAACTGAAATAAAATAAGATAAATTACTAAACAAAATCACTAAAAATTAAAGGAAAGAAAAAAGTATATTTACGATATCCAATTTATTAATTATCACATAGTAAAATCTGCTATAATATACTAATATCATATACTTAAATCGTTTCGCTAGATAAGACCCTTCTTCCTCGGCTGGGATTGTTTAGAGCCCTTTGAAGCTTCATTTAAACTGGATTTTGGAAGTTCAAAATCGGGGCACCAGTGAAGTCCATTATATGGAGAAAAATCCTTAAATGTTTTCCTCAAAAACCATAATTTCTGTACGAATGAAGACAGAAAGACATGAAAATCTTGGATGATAAGGGGGTGAGTAAATCATTTGTAAATTGTTGTTCTTGAAGTGGACTTCTCCTTTAAAGAGAAATTGGTTTAGTCTTCATGACTTAACACTTTGGATTACAGTAAAACGTCGTAAAAAAATGCTTGTAAACCCTGTCAATATTTTACAGCTCTTCAAGGATCTACAGTGACCAAAACACCCATTTGCATCATTTTACATAAATAAAGCCAAATGAAGGGACCAGATGAGAGAGAGAGAGGATGGAAGAAAGAGAGAGTATGGAGAGGTTCTGTTTTTCCTCACAGGAAGTTTCCTGTCTGTCTGTCTTTACTTTCCTGCTTTTGAACATACGAGAATAGCCGAGTTCCAGTAAATGAATGCATGCCCGAACAATGTCCTGGATCTTCCGTCTGCTCTCTCCTGGGCGTCAGGACACAAACACTGCATACAGCAAACTACTTCAAGACGCATTTCAGATAGCTGCTCAGTTGCTTTGCTTAGTTTACTAGGTTAAGAAAGGCTTTTACACATTTTAAAGAAAAGTGAATATATTCCCTGCCTCATTTCACCAACACAGCTGTTATAACTCCTGCTGGAGAATGTGATTCCCATTTACTTCATTTAGACAGCTTAATTCTCTCAATTACACAAGCAAACAATCTTCAATCCTGCTAATGAGCCTTTTTTCTCCGCTTCCTGATCGTTTTGCTCGACACGCTTTCCGCAAAGCGCCAGGACTTTCTTTTGACCCTGACAGATCTAACAAGCGCCCAACAAATAATCAGTTTCACCCACTAAACTGCAACGGCTATGGACCAATTAGCTCCCACTGTTACCCACAAACAAAACTGCAAACTGCTTCAAAGAGAATGATAAACGCAATAACACCAGTGAGAATGCACAACACAGCAGGGCATATATGGTTGCACTGTACAAACATTATTAAATGAAAACAAGACTTGCAAACATAAAACGATTCTGGGATTTCTCTTTCAGAAAGAAGGAAAACAATAAAGTGCATCTGTTTATATTTCATGTTAAGCAGATGTATTTCATCTGTAAATTGCTGTACATGACAACTGAAAAATGGTTTTCAAACTACAATTCATTCACATAAACCTCCATTGTACTTTCACTTTCAGATACTGCCAACAAGGCCTGACTTATATTTAACCCACAATATTCCTTTAAATCATCAGAAGAAATGAAAGCCTGCAGATCTAAATGACTTCAGCAGGATCGAGCACGTTCTGACACTTTCTCTTCTGAACAAATATATACACAAAGACGGCACACGTTGACAGAAGTGCCTTTCTTTGAGGGAACTTAAATAAGAATCTAAATATAATCGTTGAGAAGAGAAACCTTAACCTTTCCCTAACCTTCTCTACACAACAGACCCTCTTGAGTTGAGTCAAACAACCGAAAAACAATTGCAAACCAATGCTTTCCAAAAAACCTGGCATTGTACACTACAAATTATTATTGGCATTGTTACATTCCTCTATAAAAGCATCTGTAAAAGCAAAATAATTCAAAGTGCAACAGACTTCAACTACTTATAATGACAAGACATTCAGTTCTATTGCATCATTTGCTGAATAAAATCCAATGTGTTTCCTACTAATTTCAGGGTGCTGATTCCAAAAATAGTGCATGTTTTGTTTTAGTATGTCACACTTTTTCACAAACTGTGATGCATTTTGTAACATTTTGCTTTTGATTACTACTTCTAAAGTGGAAACGTCTTGTATTATCACTTAGTCACCAGAAATAAAAGACATGAAAACATACCTTCTCAACTTTCGCTGCAGATTACAACTATTTGTTAAATTCTCATCTTATTTTCACATGTATGATTCTGAACATTATTTAATGCCTAATCAAAAACCTAAACGGTTTTGTTATTTTGGTAAGTGCATTAAAGCTGATACATATCTATGTAATTTAAAAACTTCTTACATTGTGAAAAACAACATGATGTATGTAAATATGTTTATTGCTTTGAACTTAGCATCAAGTAATATTATTTTTGCAAATCAGCAGATTTTCTGTTACATGCACACAAATACACAATATAACTTAATTAAAACCAGATTTAGAGCATGCACTCATTTATGACTAACATGGTTGCAGTTACCAGAGGCTGATTATTAATTAAGTGATTCATTTTAAAAGCAGACAAAATGCCTGTCACGAAACCACACTAATAATGTAAATGAGTCAGTGCATACTTCAACTTATTGAAAACATGAACTACGTGCACATCTCAACATCATGTAAAACCGACTGAGACGCACTGCTGCAGAAATACGCCGGTTCTACATCTAGTTTTGAATTCTAGTTCAGTCTCTGGTTCGAGTTCTAATTCTGTATCTGCTGTGAAAGACACCTACGCTCCTGTGGACCGCATGCATGACATTCCTCTCCTCCGCTTGTTCACTTTGCAGATCTGCAGGGATGAGAGTGAACAGCGAGTCCCAATGAACCCTTTCCCAAAGCTCGTTCCACTAACCCACATTACGAGGAAACCTACAGATCACCCGGGTTACCAACACAGCCAATGCGCTCCATCAATACCTGAGATCCTTCGTTTATAAAGAAACGCTTCTTTAAAGATGAACAGAACACGTTTTGAAAAAAAAAAACAAATCAATCTAAAGCGCTGGCTGCATGCGAGTATACATGGGTGTATCGAACGCACAGGAGCGCACCGCTCCGTTACGCGCTCCGGCGCACTGAAAAACAACATTCCTACACATGTGCCACATTTTGAATACTGCACTTTGGATTCAGATTAAACACCTATATCATTCTCTTACCGTAAAGTCCAACACGAACGCGTTTTTTTCAAGCGCACGGATGATTATGATCCAGTAGTCGGGAGCGCAGAACGCGCCGGGCGGCTGGTGGTGAAAGCTGAATGACCGCTGCTGTTGGAGGAGGAGGAAACAGGAGGATTTGTGTTGATCTGCAGATTTACTCCTCTGTCAGGGGCTCACCCGCTTCTCCGGCGTTTTCTGTGTGCTCAGAGCCGCCTGGTGACCATTTCTGAAATTAGACGAACAAATGCGTATTCAAAACGCAACATAAACCTGATGCTGTTTTTATGACAAATATGGTGTTTTTCCACCAGGGGGCGCGCCGTGGCTCAAAATGTTGAATTACTTCATTGAAATCCATTTAAATGACAGGAATGATTGTTTTGTTTTGTTTTATTGAAGATATTTACAAAATAAATAAATAAATAAAATAATGTGTCTATATGGTTCTAGTTCTGTCGGTCTCTGCATTAGGTCTGGGTGTAATGCTTTCTCCACCTAAAAAACGCTTTTCTTGTGAGAAAAATAGTTTGTATATTGTTTATATATGTGACCCAGGACCACAAAATTTTTAAATTGAGATTTATATATAATCTGAAAGCTGAATAAATACGCTTTCTATTGATGCATGGTTTGTCAGGATACGACAATATTTGGCCGAGATACAAAAGAATTGGAATATGAGGGTACCAAAAAAAAAAAAAAAAAAAAAAAAAACACAAAATGTTGAGAAAATCGCCTTTAAAGTTGTCCAAGTTCTTAGCAATGTATATTGCTAATCAAAAACTAACTTTTGATATATTTACGCTAGGAAATTTTAAAAAAATCCTAAAGATGTTTGGGATAAAAGAAAAATTGATAATTTTGATCCATGTAATGCATTTTTGACTGCTACTTAACTGTGTTGACTATAGCTCAAGTTCTGGGTTTAATTGAGTTTCAAGATCTGCTAAATCTCCAGTTTGTCGCTACTAATACTGTCTCTAGTTCTAGTTTTAGTTCTACATATTGATATGAATTTACGCTCGCTTGTTTCTAATTCTGTTGTTGTGTTTCGAAAGATCTGTATTTGATAAACAAACTGGACATCGAAAAACTTCCATTAATCACAAACGCCTGTGATTGGTCCATCCTGGTCAGCGCAACGAAAAATAACAGGTACCACGTGATCACCAGAGCTCCGGTGTTTCTTCGGCAGAGGTCTAAGCGATAATTTATAGTTGAGTAATTACACTAAAATTTTTGTTATTTAATTAAAAATAGTTAGTGATGAGTACAATGAACAGAGATAAAAGAATTATTATTTAAACGCATCACGACCATTTGGAGAACTTCCGATAAGCCCCGCCCATTTTTACACGCACTCTTTCATGCTCTGTATGCCATTCTACACTTTGATTCTGTTTCACAATTAGTTTTACAGCATCTGTTCAGCACAGCGGTTATAAAGAAAATGTTTGTATTAAATGGATTAAACGCAATTAAATCATCATTATGAGCAACAAGAATACAAATTGAAAAAAAGGAACATTCTGAAAACTATTAAAATAATAATTCAGTAGAGATAATTAAGTTAAAAAAAAAACAAAATCATTAAAGATATAAACCAGTTTAATAGTTAATCTAATATAATCTACGGTTCATTTTGAATCTGTACGACAGTAATGTCACAATGCTGTTCTGTCAGATTGAATGAAAGTCAAGACGCGCCATCTGCTGGTTAAAATATTTTTTTAAATAATTGTTTTTTAATTCACTTTTTAATTATTTTATTTTAAAGTTGTGTATTGTTCTGGAAGGCTATATCTGTAAAACGCACACTTTCTGATCCTGTTATCTCTGGTTGTGCTTAGTTTTATTTGTGGGTGTGTTGTGATATCCATGGTGATATCATATCATTGGAAAATGGACTTTGGATATTTTTAAAGCATCGCACTAAAAATAACTACAGCATTCAGGAAATGCACAACCTTTATGTAATATAAACATGTTCTCTGACCTATGATGAGTTTCTGTTGTGTAAGAAACCATTATAGATATTCTTAAAATGCTAAAGGTGTTTAATGATTTGATGATCTATTTTCTTTTCTTTTTGCATCCTTGTTAATTTCTTTTTTTTTAATCACTACAAAACTAAAAGCTAAAGTTTGCAACAAATGTGTTAAACAAAAAGTATCTTTATTTTTTTAAAAAATGTTTTTTTTTTTTTTTTTTAATTTATGAACATTATTGGCTATTGTCATATTAATAATGACTGTAAGGCTTATAAATGTTATGCCCAAGGCCGTCTTTCACGTGCCCTGTGATAAAATTATAAGGCCCTGGGAAGCGGCTCCTATACGCCGGTCCTGGTTACACCTCAGCAGTAAAGCAGGACTTCTGTCCCATCAGAGGATGATTTCTTGTTGTTCTCTTTCTTCTTAAACCCACGTCACTGTCTTTATGATGTTGTGAGCTCCAATATAAATGCCATGACTACACGAGCAGCTGTCCGTGACTGTACAGATGATTGCTTTATGGCTTTATTGCCCTCCTGGTGATGAGTTCCATCATAAGCTGATCTCCGATCAGCTCTCCCCACCCTAGACCAAACCTTCGCCACTGCAGGGAAACACAAGGTACTGATTTCACATCAGTGACAAAGTACAATCTATACAACCCCATTTATTACCCCAGCAGCCACCAACATCTCGTCTCCTCCCAAGATCTCCCATTTTCCAGCTAGTGACAGGAAAGATCTTGACAAGCTGCAAAACTTCCACCAGAAGACCAACTTTACACAGAAACCATGCCGTCCGGGAAGAAGCTGGTGCATTTCTTGTCAAGTGCTGGTTTGTGTGCTGCTGGAGTGGTTGTATTGGGTTACGGGATGTCGGCGGATTGGGCCAATGCCGTCTTGGAGTGCGCTCCGACCGGAAGCGACAATTTCGCTGGAAACTCCAGTCTCGAAACTGGCCTTTTCAATGGCACAGAAACCAAACTCCAATGCCCCAGGATCGACTCGCCTGGAGCAAAAGTGGCTGGTGAGCTTCAATTAAAAAAGCTTAATTTTTATTTTATGCATGCTAGATTATGCAATTTTGCATTTTCAAATGTAATATGAGATTATATCAGTAAACAATCCAATTAATTCTTATTATAAATTAGCTTAGTTTCCATTTAAAAACTACCCTAAAATGTATAAATGACATTTTAGATCAAAACAGACAAAATATCATACCAATCAGCATTTATTTTACTTGAACAAAAAATATGTTTGTTGGGTTACAAATAATAGCAGCAGATATACTGTACAAAAGCTGTCACCTTTAAGGCACTAATATGTATACTTTAAAGTACTTGTATGCACCTTTTAGGGGTAAAAAGAGTACTCCCCAAGCTTTTGTACTTTTTTTATGTGAGTTTTAACATTAAGACCAAAGACAAACAGTATTGTGCCACATTGTGATTGTGAAATGCGACTGAAACGTGATTTTATACACCTGTGTGAACTATAGGTGAACTGACTTAATACTTCCACTAAAAATTAACAAAAACTCCAGGTGATGATGAAAGTGACGCATGTTCAGAGAAACGATCCTGCAGCGTAAAAGTGAAGATGCCATTTGGTTAGATTTTTTAAATATCTAAAAACATTTATATATTTTTAAATGCGTCGACAATTTGGACTACCATATATGAAAAGCGCAATAAAAGTAAATGGAAATCTTGAACTAAGATGACCTTTGGAATCTGCAGGAATTTGAACCGCCATTCCATACAGTCACATGCTTTTATGCTTACTGGAAGTTTTTTTTAATGTTATGTCATTTTATTTCAAATGACATACTATTTTATGACATTTTAACTGAATTTCATGTACATCAACATACACTCTTTTTCTCCCTGGTTCTTAGTGTTCAATCGCCTGGCGAAAAATGCAGGCGCTCCGGTCATCCTGCACGCTCTGGTCGTCATCCTGCTGGCGCTGGCTCTTTTGGGTTCTGCAGGCAGTATTCTGGTCACACTGTACAACAGCTTTAGTAACCCATACCAGACCTACATGGGCCCAATAGGACTATACACATGCAGTGGACTCAGTGGTGAGCAAACACACATACTCATTCCACAAAGATATTTGAATCTCAAACACTATTTTGCTTGCACCTCTTCAATTTAAACCCTTCATTAAATTCTTAAAACTTTGGCTTTCTAGTTTTAGATGATTATAAGTCCATTGGGTAAAGATGCGGTCACATTTACCATTACTTGGCTAAATTTTGTGTGCAGAATCAGTCATTCCTATAGGAATCTGCAAGATTGAATGGAAGCCAGTTTCTGCCATGGAATGAAAAAACTAAAAAAAAAGATCATTACGACGTTCTGTCTCACATTTCAATCTGAATTCAGAATTGTTAGATATAAACTTCAAAACTAAAAATCATAATTATCATTTTGAGTTTATATCTTGCAATTTTTTTCTCAGAAATGCAAGATATAAACTCAGAATTCAGACTTTTTTTCTCAGAATTGCGATATATATTCTTTATAATTTTCTATTTAAACTTTTCTCCATAGAAC
Source organism: Labeo rohita (assembly GCF_022985175.1). Taxonomy (NCBI): domain Eukaryota; kingdom Metazoa; phylum Chordata; class Actinopteri; order Cypriniformes; family Cyprinidae; genus Labeo; species Labeo rohita. The sequence continues at coordinate 3,476,922 of NC_066880.1, read as the reverse complement.
TGCAAGTTATAAACTCTTAATTTGTATCTAGCATACTAAATTCAGACTTTATTATCTCACAATTCTGTAAGAAAAAAATCACTTTTTTTAATTTATAAACTGCAAGACATAATCATTATTATCATTTTAAGGTTATATCTTGCAATTATGATATCACAATTCTGAGAAAAATTGAGTCTCAGAATAGAGACTTTTTTTAGAATTGCAACTTTCTGTCTCACAATTCAAACTTTTTCCCTCACATTTCTGAGAAAAAAGTCAAAAACTCAGAATTGTGATATATAAAGTGCAATTTTGAAAATAAAAGTCATAATTCTGATACATAAACTTGAAACTGAGTTATACATTTTGAATTTGTATCTAGCATACTAAATTCTGACTTTACATCTCACAGTTTTATAAGATAAAAACAGGTATTTTTTCAGTTTTTTTTTTTTTTAAATATAAACTAAGAACTGCAAAACATAAATCCGCAAGTCTGAGAAAAAAAATCATAATTATCATTTTGAGTTTATATCTCGCAATTATGACATCATAAAAATAAAATAAAATGAAAAATAAAACTTTTTCTCAGAAATGCAAGATATAAACTCAAAATTCACATTTTTTTCTCAGAATTGCAACTTTTTGTCTCATTTTCTCCACAGAATCGTGAGTTAAAAACTCTGAATTTCTATCTAGCATACTAAATTCTGACTTTATAAGTCACAGTTATGTAAAATAAACACAAAAAAATCTTTTTGCATGTTTTTTTTTAAATATATAAAAGAACTGCAAGACATAAACTCGCAATTCTGAGAAAAAAAAATCATAATTATCATTTTGAATTTATATCACTGTTCTGAGAAATAAAAATTTTCCTCACCAAAAAAAAAATCTGAATTGCAAAACTCAGAATTGTGAAATATAAAGTGCAATTCTGAAATTAAAGTCAGAATTATGATACATAAACTTCATATTTTGCAAATCAATCTTTTCTTCACACAATGTATATTGCAATTCTGAGAATTTAGATTTATTTCTCAAAATTGCAAGCTTATATCTCATAATTATGAGTCTAAAATCTAACAATTCTGACTTCATATCTTACAATTCTGAGAACTGTTAAGCAAAAAAGTCAGAATTGTGAGATATTAACATTTTTCATTAAATGTTGAGTTTATATCTCACAGTTCTGTGTATATCTCTCACAATCCTGACTTTATATTTTACAATTCAGAGTTTAGATCTTGTAATTCTGACTTTATACTCCTCATGATTTACAAGAAAAAAAGTCACAATTTTTACTTTTTTCGTTCAAATTCAAGTTTACATCTCACTATTCTGATTTAATATTTTACTCTTCTAAAAAATACTTTTCTCAAAACTGCAAGAAAAAGTCAGAATTGTGAGATGATAAGTTTTTGTCCCATAGCCGAAACAGGCTTCAATATGATCATTTCACATGAGGGTGAAAACATTCCCCACACATATTTCACTCATGTTCAAGCTGGTCACCTGAATTCATTCATCATATGTTTACTTTATTGACAATAAGACTTATTTGTGCGTGCCAAAGTTTGCTAATGTGTCTTACCTCTTGTCCAGTGTGTGTGGCCTTCCTGGCGCTGATTCTGTACGTGTCAAACATCTACGCGGGTGAGATGTTCCAGACGCTGGTGAAAGCAGTCGAACCCAACGTAAAGTTGAGGAATCCCAAAATTACCCTACAGGTGGGGTTCTTCCTCCTGATACCGTACATCTGCTTTAACCTGCTGGCCATCCTCGTGGTCTTTCTGTACGTCCACGCCGCGTACACACGCCGCAAAGAGCAGGAGAAACCAACGGAGGATGCGCCCAAAGAGATCATGATGTACTAAAACGAAAACACAACAACATGTTTAACAGGCGATGATTTTCAGACAGGAGCTGAACTGAGTCCATTAGCTACTGCCACAGTAACTGTGAAGTGAATTGCAAACTGAACTAAAAAAAACATTGTATTAGTCATAGGCTATACATACGAACTAGAGCCCAAAAAGTATTTGAACTCGTAAATCCCACTTAAAATGGCATTGCATTAAATAAAAGTATCTCTTTTTGTGTTTGTTTTGTTAGCTATTTTGCTTGTGCTGTTTCTTTAAGATATTTTATCTAATGCACATTTTAGGTATGATTTCAAAAATGGGCTGCTGAAAATATTTTATTGCACTTTTGCCATCAAAATATTGTAAAAACATTTTGAAAATGTCATTTGTCTAGCTTTTCTACCAAGAAGCTAAAAATCATGTGCATGACGTGTAAGAAAACTGTTTAAATTGACTCCTGTCAGTTCCTCTAGACTTTAAACCAATTTAACACTTTCCTTTTGCATATTTTATTTCAGAAATGTTAAAATATTTAGTTCTTATACTATTTATCTGCTTATGCATCAAATATCATCATGAGAAAAATTGTCTCATTGGCTGTTTTTTATGACAAACTGTCAATTTATTACAATTCTGCTGTTTCATACATTATTCAAATAATCTGTAAATATTACTGTAACTATTTCATACAATAATAAATCTTTTTAGAGTGATGAGGATTTTATGTTCCCTTTTTTTTAACTAATCAAAGAGGCCTAGTTTTAAAATTATTGCTCACTCACTGATTCACGTTTTTTAAAACATGACTAATAGATGTAATGGCTCACTATATCACACCAACAGATTATGATATAAGAGATTATATCCTATTACAGGACTATCAGGTCATCGTGAGTCACTCTATGACGTCATTTTCCACAATCAAAGCATTAAATGTACCTTTGGCCCTTGGACCTTGTGAATATTACGCATTATTCATTGATAAGACATGCGGGGTGTGATTTGGGCTTCATCCAGCAGGGGGCAGCATGAGTGTGTTTATCCAGCTCTCTACTGCCAACCTGCAAGAAGGAAACTTATGAACTCAGAAAAAGGTCAAGTCTTCATTTTGAAAGAGTGAATGCACTTAAGTAGCTATTGTGTGACATAATATTCACTATCCATTATCACAGAGTATTCACAAAGTGTATAGTCACAGTAAGGTGCAAGGTTGCGTTCAAAATTCATATCAGTGGAATCCAATGCATTTGTAAAAATGTACTTTAACGCTTTAACTTTCGCTGTCCCCTCAGTGGGATGCCTACGTTTACTTCACCATACAAATAAATCCTAATCTAATCATGACAAACTATATATCATTGGAAAGGTCTAAGACTCCTAAATAGATATTTTACCATATTTTACAAATTATGTAGGAAAAGTAAACTTAAAAAATCTACATCATAACATGAGTTCGGACCTTTGTCACAAAATACTTTCTTCATTGCCTTTTTCCCTATCACACTTTAGAAATCATAAGAAATTATATATCAGTTCAAAACTTACAATATTAAAATTCATCCTTTGAAAGGCATTTTAAAATCAGACATTGCATTACCACGGAAAATGTACATAAAATCATATTATAAATGTTTTCATTCATGGATTATAAAAATGTAAGTCTGGATAGTGCATTTTTATGTCTGTTATCAAAAATGGGAGTGACAGTTAAAGGGTTAAATAAAATAAACCTTAAAATTATTTTATTTCAAATGTTTTTATCTCAGTTGTTCTTTTCATATTCTCATTTTAGCATTTAAATATTTTTATGAACCACTGCATTCATTTTATCACACTTTAGCATCAAAATATGGAAGTACAAAAATAACTAATTACTTCATAAAAACTATATAAAAAAGCAAAAATAATGACTCAAAAATACAAAACGGTAAGTAAAAACAGAATATAAAAATAAAATCTAACAAAAAACTATAAAAGTATAACTCTGATCCAATGGAATATCCAAAAAGTGTATTCTATTTACAAGAGATTTTAACTAACCAGCCATTTTTACTTAATATACACAGTACCAGTCAAAAGTACAAAAGTAAAAAATTACATTTTTAAAGAAGTCTCTTCTGCTCACCAAGCCTGCATGTATTTGATCCAAAGCACAGAAAAAAAATGTCATATTTTAAAATATGTTTACTATTTAAAATCACTGTTTTCTATTTGAATATATTTTAAAATGTAATTTATTCCTGTGATTTCAAAACTTAATTTTTAGCATCATTACTCCAGTCACAAACATTTATTATTATTATGTAGTTGAAAGCTGAGTAGATTTTTTCTCAGGTTTCTTTGATGGACAGAAAGTTCAGAAGAACAGCATTTATCTGAAATAGAAATATTCTGTAACATAATAAATGTCTTTTTCATCACCTTTGATCTATTTAAAGCATTCTTGCTAAATAAAAAATAATTTATTAAATAAATATTAATTTCTATAATTTATAAAAAAGGTACTCAACTGTTTTAAATATCAATAGTAATAATACAAATGTTCCTTGAGCAGCAAATCATATCAGAATGATTTCTGAAGGATCATGTGACACTGAAGACTGAAGTATTGATGCTGAAAATCCAGCTTTGATCACAGGAATAAATTATATCCTAAAATATATACAAATAGAAAACAGTTATTTTAAATAGTAAAAATATTACATTATTTTTTACTGTTTTTGCTGTACTGTGAATCAAATAAATGCAGGGTTGGTAAGCAGTTCTTTAAAAAACATTAAAAATCTCACTGTTCAAAAACTTTAACGTAGTACTGTTATTTAACTGAATTATACTTGTAGCATTTTCTCCACTGAATAAATCACTTCTGCTAAATTAATAAATGTAATAATATGCATAAACAGTAATAAAATCATACGTCCATGTACAGCTATTGATACTCAGATATGAAGTGCGTTTCAGAGAATTCTGACTAAACTGTCTTCTTCCAAATCATGAGAAATTTGAGCTGACGCCACAGTCAAACTCAACCTGGCTCTGAACTCAACCTGATTCAACACGCACTCACCTGGTCCACGTTAGACCTTTTGACATAAACGCTCTAAACTAAAGCTTTAAAATATGAAGCTATCGACTGTCACCACCATCAACACCAGCTCTATTCACAACCCTGAATCTCTGAGAGACTCCAAGACTGTTTTAATGGCTCAAAACATATTCAACATTGCCATTTCAAGGTTATACTAAATCACTTTTCCTAATATGTAACATATTTAGATGCAAACGGATGAGTGGTAACCTCCCATTTTTGCCTAAAAGAGCCTTTTTACCTTATTTAACCCATAAAAAATTAAATAAAAGTATTTATGCTGATTCAGCGATTAAATATTATTTTTAGCTTAACTAAAATTACTTGATTTAGATGTTACTATTTGTAGGTTACCATTTTTTTTTCAGTGGTCAAATCTTTAGTTTTTTTTAACACATTTAACATGTTTGCATGCCTATTATGTGGTTTAAAAAAGGGTTAAAGCATCAACAATGTCCAATAATGCTTCTTATAAGTTGTACAAAATGTTAGGACAAAAAGTTCTTAAAGTAATGTTTATGGAATGTTCTGATAACTTTATTATAATGTTCTGAGATCAACATTCTTGGAAGGTCTATATGATGTTATTTGTATTTAACTAACGTTCTAAGAAATGTTTTGGAAACCTTTAACATTCTAAACATGAGATGAAAAATCGTTACTTTGTAACGTTCGAATAATTTTACATTTTGGGTGAAAATAAAGTTAGAAGAATACTGTAAGAAACATTTTTGTAACCTTTAAATAACGTTCTTATCACAACAAGAAATTGTAACATTTTAGAAACATTTCAAAACCATGTTCCCACAATGTTTTTATAACCTAAATTTGAAAAAGGTTTACTATTACCATATTCATATTTATATGCTATTGTATCAGTAAATTAGAGTAAATTAGAAGCTCAGTTCTGGTGTGATATTTGGCTTTTCAATATATCAAAGCAAATCAAATGAAATAGTATTCAAATGATACTGATCACAAACGGGGTGTCATTTTACTCTCTTTGTGGGGATTATGTGGACGCTCACGCGTGACGTTTCTCGAGTGCTGGACTTCAATGGGAATCTCTCAGAGGTGTTTGGTATGCAAACACACAGTGAATTACATCAGGAATGGAGGATAATCTCTTCTCCTTTATTCCAGACCTTTCTCTGGCTCTCTCTGAGTCTCTGTCGGAGGACAGACTCCTGAGTTCGGGTCACTCGGAGGGTGTGAATGGATTAAGGAAAGACCCTCTGTAGTGCTGAAACACAATTCCCCTCTAAACCTGTATCAGAGAGATGACACACACACACACACACCTGTGCCTGCAGGGCATATACACACAAACACACACGCATACTCTAACCTCTAACCCTAACCAACTACATAAATCTATATAACACCTCAAACTCACACATAACATGACCCCAAAAACGCCTAAAATATCTAAATATAATTTCATTAGAATAAAAAAAGATCAAAAAGAGCACTCAAATGCTGCATGATCTTCTCTTAAGTTAATTTTTGGTGATTTTTAGTGGATGCATAAGGTCAGATCTCCTCAAATTTGCATAGGTGTAGAGGATCACATTAACTATAAACATAAAGCTGCATCAACACACAATTTCATTTTCTTTTTCAACTCTAGAGCTACCATTTTACTATTTTAAAAATATTTCAAAGGAGGTTTTTGCAATGTATTAAGGTCATGCAGACTGGTCCACCTACAGCACAGACATTTATTTATTTATTTTTTACTTTTATTATTATTATTATTTGCAATATGTATATCTATAATGTCAAGTCTTTCATTTATTTATTTTAATTATTTATTTATTTGCATCAACCTATAATGATATCTATTTACCAGTAAAATATGTGCAAAATCACTAAAACATTTAAACCATACAGTTGTATGTATATAAAAATTTAAATAATAATAAAAAAGTAAAAAATTAAGAAATAAAAATACAAAAATGTAAATAAAAAACCAAATAAATAAATAAATACAATTAAATTCAAAAGTTAAGCATTAAAATTAGAATAATTAAAATTAAAATAATTAGAATAATTAAAATAAAAAACTAAAAAAAAGTCAATAAATAAATATAATACAATTATAATAATAATATGTAACTATGAATAATAAATAAATACAATTGAATTAAATTGAAAAGTTACAAATTAAAATGAGAATAATTAACATAATTTAAAAACCTGAAAGAAAAATTGTAAAAAAAAAAAAAAAAGTACTTAAAACTACTTGATTTAGATATGATTTATTATGAGGTTTAAAGGGTTAAAGCTTCAATAATGTCCAGCATAATGTTTACTTTCATATTTTTTTTTGTTAAAGTTATATATTTGCAATATGTATATCTATAATGTCAAGTCTTTAATTTTTCTTTATTTTTTCCTGCATCATCCTATAATGATAATATCTATTTACCATTAAAACAAATATGTGCAAAATCGCTGAAACATTTGAAAACACTGTTTAAACATACTCTTGTACGTATATACAAATTAAAATGAAAAATTTAAAAAATTCAAAATAAAAATTCCAAAATGTAAATAAATAAATAATAAGTATATATATATATATATATATATATATATATATATATAATTAAATAAAAATTAGAATAATTAAAAAAATAAAAATCTAAATAAATAAATAGTAAACATTCAATTGAAAAGTTAAACATTAAAATGAGAATAATTACATTAAAATTAAATAAATCCCCAGTGCTTAACTTGCTATTTAGGACGTTCAAACCTTAGCAAAGGGGCTCAGACAGCCAGTCTGTTCCCCTGAACATAAAATATGATGACAAGAACATGCTGATGCCAAATCCACATGAATGTTTTGGCCACCATACAAACACATTCATAATCCAACATCCTAAACTTTGCACCCTGAGCAAGATTTACACCATGAGAGTGAGAAGCGATCTGAAACGGGGATTCCCATTCACACACCGGGCCTGCGACTGGATGCGGCGGAGACAGGCAGGAACCAGCGCTTATCTCTGCCATTAATCTTCATTTGTCAGAGAGGGCAGAGCATGAAGGGGTGGAGAGAAGGAGGGAGCGAGGAGAGAAGAAGAGAAGAGAATAATTACACCCTTGCTGTTCCATTATGGTGTCATTCTTCAGTTAACATCAGATAAGATCACACCTGAAGCTATTTCTCCACTTTAGCCTGCTCTTTCTCTCTCACACACACCTGAACAGGCTGACAGAGAAAGCGGCTGTGTTCCTATTCAACTGTCGACTGCCTACATAGGCAACTGTCTGCTAAAACAACATCCTAATCCTAATCCTTAAAGGAATAGATCACAATTAATTTCAACAGAACTGTCTGTTGCCAAGCTGGTGACACAAAGCAATATCATCAATTTATTTACATTTATATATATATATATATATATATATATATATTGTTTTTACTTTTTTGTTTGAATTATTTTAATTGTAATTATTCTCTTTTTATTTTTTAACTTTTCAATTGTATTTTATTGTATTTATTGTATTTATTTATTTTTTTATTTTAGTAATTAATTTTCTAAATAAAAAATATATATTTGCATTTTTATATACATACAAGTGTATGTGTAAACAGTGTTTTCAATTGTTTCAGCGATTTTGGACATTTTTGTTTTACTGATAAATAGATATATATATATATATATATATATATATAGATAGATATAGATATAGATATAGATATAGATATAAATTAAATCTAGGCTAATTATAAATAAATAAATAATATTATTTTTAACGTGAATACATTTTCGTTGAACTTTCAAATGCGAAAAAATGCTTCAAATGTATTTAATAGTTTAACATTTAATTCATATTTCATAGTTCATTTAATTGAAATAGTTAAATGCAATATATTTATTATTTACTTAATATAATATTTTATATATTTGAGCAATCCTACCACATTTAAAGTGCTTATTATTATTCACATTAATTTTTATAAACACAATTAATTAAGAGAGTTATTTAAAAAATAACTTGAACGCAAAATGGTTAATAAAAATTGTGATTTTTTTTTTTCATTTATTTATTTATTTGTTTATTCATGTATTTATTTACTTATAGCAATTTGCTTGTTCTAATTCATTCTGCCACTGTCTTTTTAGTGAAAATTAGATATGAAACAAAATGAGGCATTGACATTTTGAATGCACTTATAATGCCTTTAAATGCTCCCTAGATAGGCAGCTCACTACAGTTTGGAACAAACCCCGTTTCTCACACCGACGACCTGAAAAAGAGCTCACGACTCGAGGAGCTGGAAGTTAACCTGTCAAACTCCACCTATTCCCCAATCTCCACTGCACATCTCAGCTTATCTTCCCTAGCGATTATCTTACAATTCCCTATGATTAAGTGCACATCTGACCCCAGATCAGCGTCACGAGGCACAATATGTCAGACCCACAGGTTGTCTGGTGCAATCACAGGTTAATCTGTTCCAGTTAAGACCCTGTTGTCCCCTTCGGCAGGTCGGCAAGCGCGGAGGACGCCACATTGACGGCTGCTGTGATTGATTAAGAGAGTCTGGGCCACTTTCTCTGAGCTGAGCTTTTAACTGACCATTTGATGGATAAAGACTCTGACTGCACAAGTCAAAAAGTCTCAGGACAGGAGAATATTATAGTGCCCCCAAGTGGTGCAGTTCTCAGTTTATATTGTTTTTGCACACAGCCCCAGGGACTGCTAATGAGAGGGAATGGGTCTACAAATGAACACTAACAAGATAGTCATAAAACTGTCAAGAAGATAAACACAGGAAATTACGCGAGATGACTCCACTTCTTTTTCACTACTCAAGACCCAGTTTTGTAAAATCACATCTATTTAAAAAATAATGGCTGGGTAAATAATGCATGGGCTTAAATGTTTCCCATATTTAGGACAAACCACTAACCATATGTACTGAAATTCAGAGTGCAACTTGCACTGTTTGTGCTACAGACAGGAATGCAACTGCTTAGCAAGATACTAGTAAACATCTTAGTAACCACATTACACTGCATCCAGCGCTTAAATAGTTTTAAATGACTCATTGATGAACGCTTCTCTATTCTGCCGTAGAATTTTTTTTTTTTAAGTACAACTTTTTATCCCACAATTTTATACATTCAAGCACACACACATTATATACAAACTCTGAATTTCTGTAGAAATTCTGACCTTTTTCTCTGAATCCTGAGTTTACATCTTGGAACTCAGATAAAAAAAAATAAATAAATAAAAAAAACCTGCTAAAAAAAGTAAATTGTGACTTTTTATTTCACAATTCTATGGAAACTATTTTAATTTTTTTTTTAAATGTTATTGTGACTTTTCAAGTCAAAATGGCAAGATATAAACTTGCAATTGCAAGTTATAAAGTCAGCATTGCGAGATAAAGTCACAATTCGGACAAACTTGCAATTCTGAGAAAAGTCACGATCACAAGACAATCTCGCAATTCTGACTTGCAAAATTGAAATTTGAAAGTCACAACTGCGAGACTTTTTTCTTAGAACTGTATGATATGAACTCACAACTGTGAGTTATAACGTCAGAATTGCAAGATACACTCACAATTCTGACTCGCAAAACTCGCAATTCTGAGAAAAAGGTCAATTGCGATACAAACTTGAGTTAAAAAGTCAGAATTGTGTGATATAAAGACAATTCTGAGAAAAAAAGTCACAACTGCAAGATATGAACTCCCCTTTTTTCTCAGAATTGGATGATATTAACTCACAATTGCGAGTTATAGCCAGAATTTTGTGATTTAAACTCACAACTGCGAGCTATAAAGTCAGAATTGTGAGATATAGTCACAATTCTGATTTGCAAAACTCCGAGAATATAGTCATAATCGCGAAATATAAACTCGCAATTCTGACAAAAGTCAGAATTGTGAGTTTATATCTCGAAATTCTGACTATATTTCTCAGAATTGCAAATTTATGTCTCACAATTCTGACTTTATAAATAGCAATTATGAGTTTATATCGCAGTGTGAGCATAATGCCTGAAAACCACACAGTATAGCCAGTGAAAACATGACATTCACACAGCTAATTGGGAAACTTAAATACTTGAAAAACCATAACTGAATTGAGTTTGCTTTTCAAATTCAAAATCAAGGCACCAAACAGAATTATACATTTTGATTGAAATTTAAAATAAGGAAGTAGAATAAAACCTAAATGTAAAGAAATTAATAGATAGATGGGTAATTGCAACTTTTTATCTCACATTTTAGATTTTTTCTCAAAATTTGGAATGCTCAGAATTCTCAGAATTGTTAGATGTTAACTCACAGTTAAGTCAGAGTTACATTGTTTACTTTTTATTCTGTGTTGGAATTTTTAAAAAATGCAAAGTTAGAATTCAGAGAAAGAAGTTCGGATTATGAGATAAAAATCAGAATTGCAAGATTTAACATTGGAATTCTGAATTGTTTTTCTCGTACTTTTCCCCGCCAATAGCGCACTTCTGAGAATTGCAGTTTCTGAGAATATAGTCACAACTGCGAAATATAAACATAAAGTCAGAATTGTGAATTTATATCTCGAAATTCTGACTATATTTCTTAGAATTGCGAGTTTATTTCTCAGAATTGCAAATTTATGCCTCACAATTCTGACTTTATAAATGGCAACTGTGAGTTTATATTGCACAATTCTATACTGAAATACATTTTCCTTTCATCTCGTATTTAGGGGTTTCGTACGTCATTTCCTTTCTGAACAAGGTATAATTGGATTTGGATACATCCATAATGGGAAGATTAAAGTATTTCTGATTTATTAGGAAGTTAATAGTTAATAAGAAACACTGATTTCTTGAGTTAGGACTACCCATACTATAGACTGGTGTGTTTTTGTGTTAAAATATGGTGCTTTTGATGTACACAAAAAATTTAATAATTTAAAAATTGCACAATTCAGACTTGATTTCTCAGAATTGAAAGTTTATATCTCACAGTTCTGACTTTGTTACTCCCAACTGTAAGTTTATATCACAATTCTGAAAACAAAAGTCAGAATAGTGAGATAAGTAGCAATTACCTTTATTTTTTTGTTCAGTGGGGAAAACAGGCTTCCATAAGACTTTTTCTTCCCTCAATTCCAAATTAACTTAGCAATTCTGACATTTTTCTCAGAGAATTCTGTGTCTGTAAGAAAACAAAGAATAGAAAACAGTTAGAATTGACAGAAACAAGTCTTTTTCCTCACAATTTGGATTTTCAGTATTCTCAGAAATTTCAGTTCTCAGAAGTGCACTATTGGGGGAAAAAGTATGAGAAAAACATTTCAGAATTCCAATGTTAAATCTTGTTTTATCTCATAATCCCCGACTTTTTTCTCTGAATTCTAACTTTGAATTTTTTTTAAATCCCAGCTCAGAATAAAAAGTAAAAAATGTAACTGTGACTTAACATCTAGCAATTCTGAGAATTCTGAGCATTCCAAATTGTGAGAAAAAATCTAAAATGTGTGATAAAAAGTTGCAAAAAATGTAAATGTAAAAAAATTCATAGATAGATAGATAGGTAATATCTATCTATCTATGATTTTTTTTACATTTCGGTTTCATTCTGCTTCCTTATTTTAAATTTTAATCAAAATGTATCATTCTGTTTGCTACCTTGATTTTGAATTTGAAAAGCAAACTCAATTCATTTATGAAGAGTTTTTTAAATATTTAAGTTTCCCAATTAGCTGTGTGAACGTAATGTTTTCACTGGCTGTACTGTGTGGTTTTCAGGCATTATGTTCACACTTAAACTGACACTGATCCTCCAGCTTACTGTGAAACCTGCCCTCATTTCCCACTCCAAAACCATCTTTGTATGTGGAGCAGCACATCTTTACTCATTTGAAGCTGTCAGTAGAGCGGTAACCGAAGCCGTAGGTGATGGGTTGGCGTTTGAGATGAAAGCCGAGGTCGTCACTGGAGCGAGACGCTCTTTCAGAGATCACAGACCTGACGGTGAAACTGAGAGGGTGATTCAGAGCCGCGCCGATCCGCGCGGCCCGTAACGCGCAAGATCTCGCTCTCTCTCTCCCAGATCTCAAACGATGGGCGGATCCCATCTACGATCTCAGAGCGATATCATGGGGTCCATTTCAAATGCATTTCAACAGTTCCAGCAGCAGGCATCTCTTCACACTCAGCACAGGTGTCAGTTTGGTGAAATACTGTTGGTGTACCGAACGCTCTGGTTCGTCATGCCACATCTCCGGTCCATAAAATCCATAAAACATATCAGCACTGTTTGACGTCTCAATGTGATGTCAGGCTTGACGGACTGTGACAGCTCTCAGGGTTCACTCGCAGCAGATGGATAAAAGAACAATGTGTTCTCCATCATAAAAGAGCGTGGGTGCAAAGAGCTTTTCAGTAATGCTTTTAGTACAAGTACACAAACTAAAGCTGATATTATATTTATATGCATTATAATACATATCATATTTGATCTTATAAATATCTAAAATTCAGTGATTTATTTTATTTTATTTATTTTGTTATTAACCACATTTAATTACTGTTAATCATTTTCATATTTTTTATATTATTCATTTATATTTATTTTAAATTCTACATATTTTCAATATTATTTTTTTTTATTAAATTCTATTAATTTATAATACAGATTTGTTAGAAATTTAATACACATTTGAAATGTTTAATACATTATCACACATACATATTAATTTATTATTCTATTATTTCATGTTATTTTATATTTATTTTATTACTTATTTGATTTTTTTATTATTAATTTATTATTAATCATAATTCTTTAATTTTGCGGGACTGGGGGGGGGGGGGTAACATATTTGAGTCATTTATTTTATTTTAAATAGATTTATTTTTATTATGTTAATTTGTTATTAATCATATTTAATTACACACACACACACACGCATTTATTTTATTTTAGTATTAATGATTTGTATTGATTTAATATATTACACCCTTTATGTTAGAAATTGAATACATATTTAATATACATAATAAATTACCACACACATATGAATTTATTCTATTAATTATTGTTATTTTATATTTATTTTTTTTTTTTTTTTTATTATTAATTTATTATTAAATATTATTTTAGGACTAGGGAGGATAATTTAAGTAGTTTATTTTATTTTAAACAGATGTATTTTTATTATGTTAATTTGTTATTAATCATATTTATTTACTGTTAATTATTTTCACATTTTTTATGTTATTAATTTATATTTATTTTAGATTTTACATATTGTCATATTATATATTTTCCGTTTTATATATACTAACGTTTTACCTATACCTATTTAATTTATTGAATAAATGAACACATAAACACACATATATTTATTTTATTTTAGTATTAATGATTTAATATATTTAATTCATGTTAGAAATTTAATACATATTTAATATATTTAATAAATTAACACACATATTAATTTATTCTGTTAATTAATGTTATTTTATTTTATTTTTTTTTTTTTTTTTTTTATTAATAATTTATTATTAATCAAAATTATAATTTTTTTTGGGACTAGGGAGGAAAAACATTTATGCATTATAACCTCTAGTAATCCCATGTAATATGTGTCTCAGCTTGAACTGCAGAAACAAAATCATGAAATCTGCAATCAAAAGTCATAACTTTCAATATGCAATCAATAAAGTTTAATTTGAATGCAAGCATTTATGCAATGTGGTTATGCATTCCAGAGCAAAATACTGGTGTTGCTGTTCAACATTTCAGTGAACATTAAATGCGCTTCCCGTTATTCCGGTTCAAATTTCAACTTAATGAAACTTCCAGGAAGTTCAAATTCATATTCATGAATTGATTCTGAATTCTGCATAGATTCCAAGGATGTTTTGGGTGGTTTCTTGCTAGGTGTTTTACAACAAAAATAGCTAAACACAAAGTTTAATCACTTAGAAATATAAAAAGAGATTTGTTCAAACATTAATGGCAAATTAAAGAAAGCACTGCTGTGGCCCTGAAATCTGCCCTGACCTCACGCATTGACGTTTGAGATGCATAGGTGGAGAGGCTTCTGAGGAAAAGCAGTATCGGGTTCCTCGTGCCCCTCCGGGTTAGCGTGAGGTGTTTTTGGGATGGCGCTGTAATTTGTCGTGTTGTCTGTGGATAATTGCAGGTTTGTATCATGTCCGTGGCTGAGAAAGGCGCGATGAAGGCGTCTTAGTCAACAGAGGAAGCTCTGAATGCCTGAAAAGCACACGGGTGGCTTTTGTGGCTAAATTGCACCTTGGGAAAAATGATGTGATGAGTGATACAGTGACGCTATAAGACGTCTCTTACCATGAGACAGACTGCAGTCTTCCGCTCAAAGACTGGAGAAAATATAAATATAAATATAAATATATATTTTATAAATATATATTTTATTTTAAAAACATGTACATATTACCGTTCAAGTTTGAGGCAAGATTTCTATATTCACATTTCTCAAAATCAACCTCAATATTTTTTTTATATTTTATCTATTTTTATTATTTTTTTATACTTTGTTCTTAATTTTTTAATATTATTGAAATATATATTTTTATTTTATACATAGAAAAATATCTACATATTACCATTCAAGTTTGAGGCAAGATTTATATTATGTTTTTGAAAGACGTTCCCCATTTCTGCATTTATTTGATTAAAAATACAGTAAAATCAGTAATATTGTGAAATATTATTACAGTTTAAAATAACTGTTTTCTTTCTTTTTTATGAAATATATTTTAAAAATCTACATATTCACGTATTAACATTCAAGTCTGAAGCAAGATTTCTATCATGTTCCTCACTTAGGCTGCAGTTATTTGATTAAAAATGCAGTAAAATCAGTAAAATGTAAAATATTATTGAAATTTAAATGAACAGTTTTCATTTTGAATATTTTTTAAAATGTAATTTATTTCTGTGATGCAACTTTAAATTTTCAGCATCATTACTCCAGTCTTCATTGTCACACAATCCTTCAGAAATTATTCTACACTGTAAAAAACAATTTGCTGAGTCAACTTCAAATAATTTGTTACCCGGCTGCCTTCACATTTTAAGTTCAGTCAACTTGAAATGTTAAGTTGTATTAAGTGACAACTTAGATATTTGAGTTGATTCAACTTACCCAGCTTTTAAGTTTAACAAACACAAATATATAAGTTGTCACTTAATACAACTTAAGGTTTCAAGTTGACTAAACTTATTTGAGTTGACTGAACTTAAAATTGTAAGGCAGCAGGGTAACAAATTATTTTAAGCTGACTCAGCAAACTGTTTTTTACAGTGTAATATGCTGATTTTATATTTTGATCTATGTTAAATTATTTATTATCCTAATATATTTTGATTAGTTTAATGCATCTTTGTTGAATAAAAGTATTCATTAAAAAAAAAAGATCAACAATCTTTTGAACACTAGAGTATATATTTTTTACTTTTTAAAATATATACCAACTACTGTGCTCATATTTTCCAGTCAGATAACTTAATATGAATTTAAGCATTTTGTATCTAATTTATATAAAATAAAATAATCTAAACTGCTATTTGGATTATTTATAAATGTTCGTATTTGATCATATTTGCTTCTACTTTTACTTCTCCTTTTACTCACCTTTGAATCTTATTTACCACTAAAGGCAGCATATTAGTAGCTTAAAAGTACATATTAATTCCTAAAGTTTACATATTAGTAACTTAATGGTACATTTTTGTTATTTAATGTTATTTTCCGACCACGTAGTCATGAGAAGCTGATACACCGTAAAAAAAACAATTTGTTGGGTCAACTTAAAATAATTTGTAACCTGGCTGCCTTAAAATTTTAAGTTCAGTCAACTCAAAAAAAATGTATTCAACTTGAAATGTTAAGTTGTACTAAGTGACAACTTAGATATTTGAGTCAAATCAACTTAAAATTTTAAGGCAGCTGGGTTACTTACCCATCTGTTAAGTTTAGCAAACACAAATATCTAAGTTGTTACTTAGTACAACTTAACATTTCAAGTTGAATAAACTTATTTTAGTTGACTGAACTTAAAATTTTAAGGCAGCAAGGTAACAAATTATTTTAAGCTGACTCAACAAATTGTGTTTTTTATTTTTTACAGTGTAGGACAATTTAACATAACTGAGATCTGAAGTCTCCTGGACAAATTTTCGTTGATTAAAATGTTGTGTTTCGCAGCGGCTACCAGAAATCTGATGACTGATGATCGAACAGTTTGTTTTAAGTGAAACAATTAACCTCAAGACCTTTGCAACACAACGCCAAGAGCACAAACCGTTGTACATACACAAGGATAAAACACCGCTCGGAGGTTTTAAGAAGAATTTAAGGCAGATGGTAAGAATGAGCAGCAGATAGTTTCTCATGGTTTGTGTCGATCTATCACCTGCTGATCGGTGTCAACACCGAGAGGAAGAGGTGATCAGAGAGCGCCCGCTAAAGACAGACAGAGCGGATCATCTTGCTGCGGCCATTGTAAGTGTCCATTGACAGTGCACTTAACGCAGGACCGCAGTCAACAGGTGGGCGTGTCGCCTCGGCCCCGGGGCCACTCTCAGCCCTCGTCTTTTGTCATCCCTCTATCCTTCTATCTGTCTGTCTCTCAGCCCCGCGCTTAGATATTCGCCTGGAGCGCAGTCACTTCCTCAGCATTCCTCTCTGCTCGACTGCGCCCGGTAAAAGACCCTCATGAGGACGAGCGAGAGGGGAGAGGGGCCCCGATCGGACCCACAGCTCACCTGAGCATCCGTGTCTTCAGATCTGACCCCCATCTGGAAGGCCATCAATTCATCTTCAGGAAACTGAAACGGACAAATTTGTCAACAATTGCTGTTTAATAATATCCTTTTCTGATCCTCAATAAAATTTCGAGAAAAAATAAACTCTTAATTGTTTTAAATTAAAACAATATTGTTTTGTTTAATTGTCTTTTCTTAAAGAGTGAATTATGATTTTAATGAGTTATCTTTTTTTGTGCAGACGAAATTATTTTATTGTATTTTTTTTTTAGCAACATGTATTTTCAAATTGTATGTTGACATGTATTTATTTATAGTTTATTTATAGTTTATTTATTTTTATTTGATTTTTATTTTTATTAGTGTGGCTTATGGCATTGAATCTTTAAAAATGTGTCCACTTTTTGCAGAATTATGCTTATGAAATAATCAGTATTATTCAGTTTATTGTCTTATTTACTTTTCTTATGTATGTGATAATTTATTTGCTTACTTGGTAGCATCAGTATTTTATTTTTATTTTATCTTATCTTATTTTTTTATTATTTAAAAAACAATTACATTAATCTTCTGTCTCTTATCTCTATTTCTCTCTGTTTATATTACATTAATATTAAAAATATATAATTAAATATATATTATTTAATAAAAACAGAGAGAGAGGGAGACTTTTTTATTTTAAATATTTAATTATTTTATTTATTTATAATTAAATTATTATTTTTTGTAAATATTTACAAAATAACTAAAAACAAATTATTGTAATACAAAAATATTAAATTAAAAATAAAAATAATAAAATATTACACAATTTTTATATATTAAATTAATGTTTGAGTTTTTTATAAAGTAAATAATTATCCATATATCTTCTGTCACTTACTTTGTCTCTATCTCACTTTTTATATTACCTAAATAATAAATAATATTAATTAAATAAATATATTTTATTTAATATAAACAGAAAGAGAGGGAGACAAAGAGAAAATACTTAAATTATAATTTAAAATACTTAATTATTTTATTATTTAAAATTAAATTATCATTTTTTGTAAATTAATTAAAAAAAGCTTAAAAAAGGTTAAAACATATTAATAAATATGTTATTATTTATTTCTGTAAATCATTAATTACAAAAGAATTAAAAACAAATAATTACAATATAAAAAATAATTTTAAAAATAAACATACTAATAAAATATTACAAAAAGAGGGAGACAGAGAGAAAAGACTTACATTTTAATTTAAAATATTTACTTTTTATAAATTAATTAAACATTTATTTAAATAAATAAAAACTATATATTTAATAAAATATATAGAAATACATATCTAATATATATATATATATATATATATATATATATTTAAATATATATTATAAATAATATATATTGATATATATATGTATATATAACATACATCATATGCGTGTGTGTGTGTGTGTGTGTATATATATATATATTTTTTTAGAAAAGGCAAAGTTTTTAAATGATTGTTAAAAATAAATAAATAATATAAATATAAATATATTCTTTTCTCTAATGTTTATGTTCATATTGTAATTCTAAATTCTTTCTAGAATAAGCTGTTAATTTACTCAGAAGTCTTGTTCCTTTGTATTTTTTGCTGTTTTCATATCAAGGACTGTATTTCAGAGCGGTTCAAGTCTTTAAACTATTATCTAAAGAACAATTTTAATAGCTTATTGAGAAAATAAATGAGAAAATACACAACCAAGATCACTGAAGAGGATGTTCACTGCTACACTCTATAGATTCTTCATATCAAATGAAAACACTTCAGACACTTTTTTAAGCACCAGTACACAGACGATTGTCTAAAAGTGCTAAAGAACTGAAAAAGCTTCTCAAGAAAACACTCTCATCTCATATTCAACACTCGAAAGCTCCTCATCAAATATATGCCAGGTGCTGGGACAAAACAATATGTGCTGCATGTGTTTTGATAGCCCAGGCAGATGCTGCGTCTTTACCAAGTGTCCGTCACAAAGATGTGGGTGTAAACTGCGACCAGCATGCGGCGGACGGCCCTGCCAGGCCCCGCGGCCTCCTTTCCGGGCAGGACGGGGCCGCGGCAGGCAGCGTGATCTATGAATGCTGTAACCTGAGCTGCAGGAGGGATGGAGGGATACAGAGACATTCCAGCCTCTCACGGGCCCTCAGAGCTCTATAGGGGCCACTGGTGCTCACTGCAAACATGCCACTCACTCCAACTGAGATTAATCACATGAAGGAACAATTTCAAAGTTTCAAAGTTTCAAAGTTTTGTTTTCTTAGTATAAAGATTCACATAGATTTTAATTAAATTATCTTAATATTAAATCACACAGTCTTAGAGATAAAGGTTCTAAGGGGTTTTCGATCTTTCAGTAGTTAATTTTTAAAAGAACATTTATTTCTTAGTGTTTAAACATTAAAAAAAAAAAAAAATATATATATATATATATATACTATATTGCAGATATATACAGAATATATAAAGAACCTTTTGTGCAATGGAAAGGAATCACAGAGACCTTTTTTTAAGTTATTTATAATTTTAATGAAATATCCATTTTGTGCAGATGAAATAATGATTTTATTATATTTATTTTAGCAACGTAATTTTAAATTGTATGTTTGTATTTATTTTAGTGACATTTATTTGTATTACATTTCAATTTCATTCATTTATTTATTTTATTTGTGAGGCTTATGGCATTGAATCATTAATAATGTATTCACTTTTTTGTAGAATTATGCTTGTGAAATAATCAGTATTAATTCAGTTTATTATTGTCTTATGAGTGAGAATTTATGCTGATGCTGACTCCATAGCATCAGTATTTTACTTTATTTTATTTTATAAAGAAACCCTTTCAGTTTCTTAATTTTATTATTTTATTTTATTTATACAGAAGAAATGTTTTCGGTGTCTTTATTTTATTTTATTTTATTTTATTTTATTTTATTTTATTTTATAATTTTATTTTCTGAAGAAACCATTTCAGTTGCTTTAATATTTTATTTTATTTTATTTTATTTTATTTTATTTTATTTATGCTGAAGATATGCTTTCAGTTTCTTTATTTTATTTTATTTCATTATTTTATTTTATTTGCTAAAGAAACCCTTTCAGTTTCTTAATTTTATTATTTTATTTTATTTATACAGAAGAAACGCTTTCGGTGTCTTTTATTTTATTTTATTTTATTTTATTTTATTTTATTTTATTTTATTTTATTTTATTTTATTTTATTTTTTGAAACCCTTTCAGTTGCTTTATTATTTTATTTTATTTTATTTATGCTGAAGATATGCTTTCAGTTTCTTTATTTTATTTTATTTTATTTTATTTTTTATTTTTTTTTTTTATGCTGAAGAATTGTTTTTTTTAGTTTCTTTATTTTATTTTATGTTATTTCATTTTATTTTACATGCTGAAGATATGCTTTCGGTTTCTTCATATTTTATTTTATTTCATTATTTTATTTTATTTGCTGAAGAAACCCTTTCAGTTTCTTAATTTTATTATTTTATTTATACAGAAGAAACGCTTTCGGTGTCTTTTATTTTATTTTATTTTATTTTATTTTATTATGCTGAAGAATTGTTTTTTTTTAGTTTCTTTATTTTATTTTATTTTATTTTACATGCTGAAGATATGCTTTCGGTTTCTTCATATTTTATTTTATTAATGCTGAAAATATGCTTTCAGTTTCTTTCTTTTTTTTTTTTTTTTTTTTCTTTCCTTTTATTTGCTGAAGAAATCTTTTCAGTTTCTTTATCATTTTATTTTATTTTATTTATGCTGAAAATATGCTTTCGGTTTCTACATATTTTATTTTTATTTTATTTTATTTTATTTTATATTTTATTTGCTGAAGAAACTCATTATTCATTCTTTATTTTAGTTTTTTAAAGCCTGACTGACTCATAATAAACAAATGCAATAAAAAATAAGAGACACTAAAGAGGACAGAATGAAGCGGAGTGTAAGACATGTAAGACATTTGCCTGAGGATGTAAACACTCCCTCTTGTTGTGTTCATTCATGTTTTCCTGAGTGACATGCAGCTGTGCCACGAGTCACTGTCTTCAGATGGTTATGTCATCATTTTAATTGCTCAGCTTTTACATCATCTGCAACGAAAAAAATAATAATGCAAAGCAAGAGACTTTGCCAAAGGAACACAATTCTGCCTTTGAGAAATCTAAAATGATAATAATGCACTTCTGAACAAAAGAAGCATTGCATCTCATGCTATAAACCGCCAGCAGAGGGCCCTGCTGAGCTCCGTGTCACAGCGTGTGTGATACAGCATGACTGTTACAGTAGGGCTGCAAAAATTCAAAACACTATAAAACTGGAGAGCTATGGGAACGATCATCTCTCACAGCCTACAGGTGATTTATCTCGACAGACGAACACAGCCAGACGTCAAACCAACCAAAACACAACTCCTTCAACTTTCCTTTCCTTTGCAAACTTTTAGAATCCTGTACCTGCATGAGCCGAAACTGGATAAATCAACAAATAAATAATGATATGGCAACATATTCATCAATAAAATCAACTAATAAAAAAAAACACAGTTTAGCACTAAATATTGGATGGGATGTTTTAATTACAGGCCTGCAATAATAGTATTCTACTACAGTATTCAATATTCTCAATGCACAGGAAATGTGCAATGACTCCTACGTGTTTATTTGTTTTGCTTAATGAGAGTCCCTTAGTGGTGAGCTGAAATGAGTTCAGTAGGTGATTCCAAACATTAGTTCTTGTAATGGTTAATCCTGTTAGATTGACAGCTCTTCGGGTCGGAACGGCTCCTCGGCCACGGGGAACCCGCTCTAGCTGTCAATCCACGTCTAACTCAACTAAAATTAAAGAACTAAAAGCTTTTGCTGCAGCTCCAGGAGTCATGCTTTCTAGAAACAATACTATTCTACAATAGATTCTATAGGGTGTCAAGTATGGCCTGTTGAACCAGTAACCCTATTGACCGTAACAAATGAATCTACAGATCAGATTACACATTAGAGTACTTAGAAAACCACAAACAAACTTGTCAAACACAAATCTCACAGTCATACAGAGACGCATTTCAGAACAAAATCAATTCAACAGGATAAATGTGACCCTGGACCACAAAACCAGTCATAAGGGTCAATTTTTCGAAATTGAGATTTGGCCGAGATACAACTATTTGAATATCTGGAATCTGAGGGTGCAAAAAAATCAAAATATTGAGAAAATCGCCTTAAAAGTTGTCCAAATGAAGTTCTTAATAATGAATATTACTAATAAAAAATTAAGTTTTGATATATTTACAGTAGGAATTTCATAAAATATCTTCATGGAACATGATCTTTACTTAATTTCCTAATGATTTTTGGCATAGAAAAGAAAAATCAATAATTTTGATCCATATAATGAATTTTTTGGCTATTGCTACAAATATACCCCAGTGAATTAAGACTGGTTTTGTGGTCCAAGGTCACAAATATGAAAAATATGGCACTTCATGGAAGTGAAACGGGATGTGAATATATTTATTAATTTCTAATTTCTAATGTATATAATTTTATATAAGTAGCCAATTAAATTAAATTTAATTTAAAAATATATCTATAAATATAAATACTATAATAATATGCTTTCTTTAATTTAATTAAAAATAAATTCTAAATATAATAATTTTAAAACTGTAATATAAATAATAAAAAAAAATTAGTAGGGCGTAAAGACTGAATTTTGTACTTTATTAATTCCAAGGTGTAAATGAAATTTATAGTTTTATATAAATCTAATCTATCCATAAAATATCATTTTAGTACTTGAAAAAAATATAATAAAATTATTTAATAAAATATTAAAATATATATAGTCTATAAAATATATAAGAAAAATAAGATATATATTATATATATATATATATATATATATATATATATATATATATATATATATTATTTATATCACTTTAGTACTAATATATATATATATATATATATATATACATATGAAGAGTTCAGATGCAAAGCCAGCTAAATCCATCTGACGTATTTCTTATTATATA
This sequence comes from Labeo rohita, assembly GCF_022985175.1. Taxonomy (NCBI): domain Eukaryota; kingdom Metazoa; phylum Chordata; class Actinopteri; order Cypriniformes; family Cyprinidae; genus Labeo; species Labeo rohita. The sequence continues at coordinate 3,453,115 of NC_066880.1, read as the reverse complement.
TATATATATATCTCACTTTAGTACTAATGAAAATATAATAATAATAATTTAAGAAAATATTAAAATATATAGTGTACAAAATATATAAGAAAAATATAAGATCCAGTACAATGTCAATAAGCAAATATGAGTAATTTTTTTGGACTAACTAATCATAATCCAAAGTTTCAGTTAACTTTTTATGTTGATAATATAATTTGTAATTACCAGTTTGTCCTTTATTAAAAAAATGCCATCAGGCATTTCCAGTGGTGGTCTCTGACGTTTGGACCCCAGCTGAATCTACACGAGAAACAAGGAAAACATTGACATTAATCCTAATTCTGAGATATTCTTCTGCATCTGTTGATCTGCTCTGATAATCTTTCCACAGCAGTTGCAAATAAAGCAGCTTTGTTTTAGCAGTGACTGATTCTTCACAGCTCCTGAACATGAGTGTGCTGTCAGTCAGGATTCACACGCATCCCACCAACTCCAGCTTCAGGTTTCTCCTGCATCTCTCGGTCTCGCTCAAGCAGCTAAGTGGCCGTTCTCTCTGGTTCAGTTTATCGATGGCTTTGTCCCTCAAATTTATAGTTATTTGATCTGGCCTGCACAGAGGCGTCAGGGTAAATGAGGTATTGTCTTGTAAGCAGGTTACCTTACCTCTCACAGAGCTTTCTGTGCCACGGCAGGCGTAAACCTGGCACAGCTTCAGAAACAACAAAGAAGATCGGCGCTATGAGTGAAGACGTAACCTCGGCACAATCGCCGCTTTATTTCAGGGGTTTCCTCCTACCTTTGAGAAAAAAATAAACACAACACCTTTCGTAGTCTTTATGCATGTTTGATCATTTCTGAGGTGAAAGTGAACCACACATTCTCATTGTTTTTATCATAAAATGTAAGAAAGATGCACAGGGGAGAAAAAAATCGCAAATGAGATCTCCTTCAGATTAAATTGAGAACAAATGGAGATTTCTCATCCCGAGAAAAAGATCCAAGTAATCTCACACAAGTCTCAACAATGTCTCAAACTGTGCTCAAGTTTACCAAGACCTCAAATATTTCTCAATACAGTCTTCCAAATGATCTAAGCTATAGTTTTATACTTTTACTGAATATCAAGAAACGTCTTAAGTGTCTGATTTTGTCTGAAGTGTCTGAAGTTGATATTTAAAAGAAAACATAGCTGAGAATTACAGTTTCCTGAGCTTTGAAAGAGAAAGCAATAAAATGATTTTTTTTTTAGTTATTAGAACATAGTCACATCCCTTTTTATTACATAAAAAGCTAAAATACAGACCAAAAATGTTCATATATATTTTAAAATATTTTTGTAAAATAAAATATTTTATTTTTTAAAAAAGTTTACAAAATCCAGTCTATAAAGGATTTGTATATAATTTTATAGTGATATATTTTTAAAATTTGATCAATACTTAATATATATATATATATATATATATATATATATATATATATATATATATATTAAATTAACATATATTTGATATATATTTATAAAATATAATATATATTATTTATTATTTAATTATATATTAATATAATTTGTAAAAATATTACTATAAAATTATATATAAATCCTTTTAACTTTAGTTTTATTTTTTTTTTAATTAAATATTTTTATTTTATTTTACAAATTTTTCATATATATTTTAAAGTATATATTTTGTGTGTATATGTATATATATACTTTTTGTTTAAAGAAAAAAATCGTAAACTGTCTATCAAATTATCTATCAAAATATTGAGGTTTAAAAGTGATTATTTTAAAATTTGGTCAATATTGTTTTTCAGTAATAAAAAAAAGTGTGTGTGTGCACTTTAATTTAATATTGAAAAATATAAATATTGTCACAATTTTAAAAAAATATACACTTATACACATTTACTATTTGAATCAGTAAAAAGTAAATAAAAATAATAATAAAAAAATAAATAAATTAGAAAAAATTATAACTCCCGCTTTCTCTCTCTATATATCTCCCGCTATCTATATGTATGTATGTATTTAATAATTTACATATTAAATATCAGTCACATTATTGAGGTTTTAAAGAAAAGTGTATTTTACACACACTATATATATATATATATATATATATATATATACAGACACAATTTTAAACCTGAGCAATTTGATAAAATCAAGGGGACTAACACACATTTTCTCCATCTAGCCCTCCAGCCCATTTAAACTGGAGCAGCATGAAAGATAATAGTGTTATACATGAGAGCATCCTGTCAGCTGGCGTTTCATTAGGTGTAATTGCTCAACGATTGCTCCGTTTATTAAAGGTGACTGCCATTCAGCGCTGCGGTCAGCAATATGTGACGGAGATGATTGCTGTGTGTGTGTTCGGGAACATGCAGCCCTCCAGCGCTGGCCTAATAAAAGAGCTGAAGAGATTGAGCCATTACCATGTCAGACCTCCTACTATTATGACCCATTAAAAGTGCTCAACCCCTGATTCAGAGCCATTATATTTATTGAATCTAGAAACTGATTGATGTTGCGCTGGCTGAAACACCTCATACCATGCACACTTGCCCCGGTTGTGTACAAAATCGTCCAGCGACTTCAGTGGTTACACTTGTTTTCAATTTACACAGGCCTGAATCTCTACGAATCTGTTGATGCATAGATAGCCAATGCCAAAGATGAATTTGTTGTTTTTTTTAACAGCAGGTTTCAACGCAGATGTATTGTTCGTTGGAGTAACTGAAGCAGATCCACTTTAATGAGTCAATGAAGCATTGTAATCTACATGTACTTCACTCCACTACAATGACAACATGCAGATAATGTGCCTTTTGATGGCGTTAGATAAAGCTAATGTGGCTAAACAACAGTGTATTGCACACTCCAGAAGAGCATGCTAATCACAGTCACACTTCTGCTGCTGTTGACATGTACACAACCCACCTTCAGTCACACAAACACCAGAGACGCAGAGTCTGTCCTAAAATCACTCAAATTTATGCAAATCTATTCCTGTTCTATATGGACAAAGTTAGCTTTACTTGAAATGCAGTTAACATGGATTTTACATTCAGTTAAATATATTTATTTATTTACTTACATAAGTAAATATATGTAATAAAGTTAAAAAACAATATGTAACATTTATGTTTTCAGTTTTACCATATGTAAAATGTAAAAGAAAAAAGGTATTGGCATGCATTATTAAAATACATAATACAGTAATAGCATATTATCATTATATTAGTCATAAAACATAGTGTATAAGATCTATTGGAAACATAATTAAGATCCTGATGCCACTACTAATATATTTCATATTTTTAGACTTTAAAGCTATATAAGTGTAAAAGTATAATTTACATAATAGAAATAATTGTAGAAATACTTTAAAATATATATTTTAAATACAATAAAAACATTTTATTTTTGAAAAAAGTAAAAAGGATTTTTTATATAATTTTTATTTTTTTATGTACTTCATAAATTCTCTCTCTATCAAATTATCTATCAAAACACTGAGGTTTTAAAGTAATATTTTTTAAATTTAATCAAAATTTTATATTTTTTTCAATAATAACAAAAACGTGTGCGTGTGTATGCGCATGTGTGTGTGTGACATTATATTGAAAAAAAAAATAATATTGAATTAAAATTAAATATTGACATTATATATATATATATATATATATATAGAGAGAGAGAGAGAGAGAGAGAGAGAGAGATTTTTAATAAATAAAAAGTAAATAAAATCTAGTAAAAACAGTTTATCATGGTTAGGTAAAAAACATATATATGTATATATATATATATATATATATTATAAACTATATTTTTAAATTTACAGTTATAATTTTACAATTTTATATATTTTTAAATTTACGGTATATATCATATATAATATTTTACATTTTATTTGTATTATTATTGATAAAATACAGTATATACAAGATATATATGAAATATATTTAAGATCCTGAACAATGTCACAAGAACATTTTTGGTATTATTAAACTTAAATAAAGTTAAAATTCTGGACCACAAAAACAGTGATAAGGGTCAATCATCATACATCATTCAGCTTTCCATTGATATATGGTTTGTTAGGACAGGACAATATTTGGCCGAGATACAACTATTTGATAATCTGGAATCTGAGGGTGCAAAAAAAATATCTAAATATTGAGAAAATCACCTTTAAAGTTGTCCAAATTAAGTTCTTAGCAATGCATATTATTAATCAAAAATTACGTTTTTATATTTTTATGGTAGGAAATTTATGGAACATGATCTTTACTTAATATCCTAATGAATTTTGGCATAAAAGAAAAATCGATAATTTTTACCCATACAATTTATTTTTTTGCTGTTACTACAAATATACTCGTGCTACTTAGGACTGTTTTTGTGGTGACCCTGGACAAACTCCAACTCGGCTTTGCTTGAAATGCAGTTAGCACAGTTTTTAGCTTCACTTAAACCACTACTTACAGATACAGCATATCGGTTGTAAACCATCGTATCAAAGAGTGTGGATTCCACTGAATTGCCTGAATCATTGTAGATTTGCATTCATTTTACATTCAAATTTGGGGCTAGAGGCCCCGGCAATCCAAGCCCTCCAAACAAGCCCAGGCCTGAGCCCCTCCAGCGTTTTGCTCCCGAGTCTCCGAGCTGGTAGACGTGCCCTGGCCCACCGCCCTCGGAGACACGCGGGACAGTGGACCTGCTGGGAACAGACAGACAGGCAGTGCCGACAGTCTCTGGCCTCCCCCACACAGGCCGTCCAGCGCTCCATTGATCCATTACTGCAGGCAGCTAACTGCATTTACATAGTGATCAGATAGTGACGCCTCTCTTTGAGTTGCGTCAGGACAGAGGGCAGGGTAATGACGGCTAATAATTACTCCATTTAGTGAAGGAGGGGCAGAGACACCGCTTAAGAATACAGCGCTGTTAGATCTGTCAACATGCAGTTGATGTACCATTCTAAAGAATCCATATTGGCTATGAAAGAATGCCTTCACAAAAAAAAAAAAAAAAAAAAAGAAAAAAAAAAAAAAAACTGTGATGAGATGGTGTTTGGTTATTCTATATGTTGGTTATTTTACTGTTCAGGTTAATTTTACATGGCAAAAATGCAGCAAGCAATTCAGGGTATATTCAAGGCACAGTATACATTTTAAATATATTTTAATATTTAAATATATTATAAAATATATTTAGATTTTATAAATAAGAGAGACCAAAAAAGAAAAAACCTTGATAATAAAATAACAAAATAACATGTTTTTTTTTAATTAATAGAACACAGTCAAACTTTTTTATGTACATATTATGCAAACTATATTTCATAAAATGTTAAAATATAGACAACAAATATAAAAAAACGTTCATATTTGTTTTAAAATATTTTTGTAAAATAAAATAAAAAATATTTTATTTTTTAAAAAAGTAAAAAAAGAATCCAGTAAACAGGATTTATATAGAATTTTACAGTGGTATTTATTTATTTTTTTTAAATCTGATCAATATTTTAATTGAAAATATATATATATATATATAACATAAAAACATTGAGAGAATTTAAAAAAATCACTATAAAATTATATATAAATAAATACAATTATATATATATCTTTTTTGCTAGAAAAAACTTAAATTTCAGCTAGTTACCAAAGCAACATTTCTAATTTTTATTTAGCCTAACTTGATATACTACATAACTAAAACTGAAATAAGATAAATAAAAAACGATATTTTTTAATTATTTACAAAATATGAATAGAATTAAACTAATAATAATAAAATAATAATAAAATACAAACTAATTAAAACTATTAATAAAAACTATAATAATATCTAGTACCTACTGGGATTATTTAATTTAATTTAATTTAATTTAATTTAATTTTATTCACCAAATGTGACACTGAACATTATACTTGTGCATTCATTATTTACAATAAAATGTTCTGGGATTCATCTTATCCAAATTAACTGATCATTTTGTCATTCAATGTAGTTATTAGTTGTTGTTTTTTGTTGTTGTTGTGTTCAGTAGATATCCTAAGTGACTATCCAAAAGAAGTGCAACAATACAAAAATCCAGTTAAAAAAAAGGCAGAAATGTCATTAAAAACCCACTGTTAGCCCTTAATGAGCTGTTGTCTAACTGGTCTGTGGTTGGAGCTGAATTTGATGAGTTGTATTTCTGACCATGGCCGGTCCTGTCAGGTAGCTCACAGTGGGGATGAGCCGAGTGAAAGACTAAAGCGCGTTGTCAATGGTGTCGCTGACCCGCAGGATAAATGTTTGGTTAGGCTTAACCTGCTGAGAGGCAGCAGGGGTTAAAACAACTACAAGACCTTAAAAGATCTCTCCCATGTCAGCCTCAAAGGAACGCGAGCACAGCTGGGCCTCAATGACACAAACACACTCATGAATGTACAGAGAAATCTTACTTCGTAATGATGTGTTCTGGTCCAAAAGAGTCAACTGCATGTAGGAAGATTTTAAGGCAACACAGACGCACTCCTGCTGTTAAAAGGTAGGCAGCTTAATTTGGCCGCCTTCTAAGAGACCTTGTTTTGGCATCTTACAATGCACTTCAAAGAGCTAAGTGAAAAACTTCACCCGATTCAATATATTGAATTCAATACCAACAATACATAGATCAAAATATTTCAATCTCATTAAAAATACTAACTCACATGTAAAATTTAATACACAGTATAATATTATTTTACACCATATCCCATATGATTGTATGGTTATTTAAAATGAAAACTATTATAGTTTTCAACAACTAAAATAAAATATAAAAATGAGAAATGTCGCCTTAGAAATTCAAGCTGAACAGAAAAAAAGTAATAAAAATAACAAAAGCATATAACAAAATGACTAAAACATGAACGAAAAATGAAAACTAAAACAAGTACTAAAATTACTAAAACGAAAAGTTAAGAAATTTAAGATAAACAGAAAAAAATTAAAAAGGTAATAAAAAATTGCAAAAGCATATAACAAAATGACTGAAACTTCAACTAAAAATAAAAACTGAAATTACTAAAACAAAAACTAAAATTACTAAAACTAAACTTAAATTCAGGCTAAATAGAAATTATAAAAAAGTAATAAAAACAACAAAAGCACATAAAATGACTAAAACAAAAAATAAAAACTGAAATAACTACTAAAATGACTAAAACTACACTTAAAAATAGAAAAATAGAAATTCAGGATAAATGGAATTTTTTTTTTTTTTTTTAAAAAGCATTAACAACAAAAGGACATAAAATGACTAAAACGAAAACTAAAACTAAAATCTGAAATAAGTACTAAAATGACTAAAACTACACTTAAAAAGAAATTCAGGCTAAACAGAAATAATAAAAAAGTAATAAAAACAACAAAAGAACAATACAATGACTAAAGCGAAAACTAAAAATAAAAACTGAAATAAGTCTTAAAATGACTAAAACTAAAATTTAAGAAATTCAAGCAAAACAGAAAAAATTACAATTACAAAAGCATATAACAAAATGACAAACTTAAACTAAAAATAAACACTAAATAGAAATTTTAAAAAAGTAATAACAACAAAAGGACATAAAATGACTAAAACGAAAAATAAAAATAAAAACTGAAATAAGCACTAAAATTACTAAAAATGCACTTAAAAAGAAATTCAGGCTAAATAGAAATAATAAAAAAAATAATAAAACAACAACAAAAAAAAAAAAAAACCATAAAATGACTAAAACGAAAACTAAAAATAAAAACTGAAATAAGAACTAAAATTACTAAAAATTCACTTAAAAAGAAATTCAGGCTAAATAGAAATAATAAAAAAAGTAGTAAAAACAACAAAAAAACTATAAAATGACTAAAACGAAAACTAGAAATAAAAATTGAAATAAGCACTAAAATTACTAAAAATGCACTTAAAAAGAAATTCAGGCTAAATGGAAATAATAAAAAAAGTAATAAAAACAACAAAAGAACAATAAAATGACTAAAACGAAAACTAAAAATAAAAACTGAAATAAGCACTAAAATTACTAAAAATGCACTTAAAAAGAAATTCAGGCTAAATGGAAATAATAAAAAAAAGTAATAAAAACAACAAAAGAACAATAAAATGACTAAAATAAAATGAAAACTGAAAGAATTACTAAAACTACTTAAACTATTACTGAAATAAAAAAGACATTAAAGCTAAAAATGAGTCACCTATGAGGTTCCAGTTAATTTAGGGTGCTCCCTTAGAAAGCGGTTGTCTATATAGGCAGTATACAGACAGAATACTAGGTTTTGGAGCAGAGCATTAGTTTTACAGTATAATGAGAAAGCAATCCAACCAAACAAACACTGATGATCATTCAGTTACGCTACTCATCATATTTCCATTAGCAGAAATGCGCGGCTCAATTGGAAAGAAAGTGTAACCATGCCTTAGTTTATTACAAACAAGTGGTTCTTTGAAAAACACCAGTAAACTATTACAGGCCCCTTTATGAGGAGCTGCAAATCCAGATCTCTTTAGTTTGGATTGAGACGTCTGTAAACTGTTTTATGAGGCGTCGTGTTAGTAATCAAACCCCGGTTGGTTCTCTAAGACAACAGCTGAGAATGCTAGTTGTCTCTCACTCTTTCTCATCATACAACATCATCCCTCTCTATGTCTGATCTTCCTCGTGGTGGGTAAACCTTCACACTCAATACTATCTGAAGCTTCGGTCTGCTGTCTTTCACTGTCTGTGATCTGAGCGTTTCTTTCTGGGCCGCTAAAAACAGGCCGCTCATCAAAGCTGAGTGTGGCCCATTTGAAGTGAGGGCATGCGAAACGTTCGTGGGATGAGCTGTCAACATCATCCGTCTCTCGCTCACAACTCACTCACTTGCCCGATATGATGTCATGGGAATGGAATGTGGTCACATGACAACATCCTGCCCAGAATGGCAGGAAATTATGTTGTTTTGTGCACCTAACAACCATTACAACACATACAACAGTGACACAGATGCACACACACAAATAAATGCATTTAACTCATATTTATGCATTTAATGGTTCATTTGCATTCACATACTATTAGTTATACTTTTTGGCCATCGTAGATCACTATGCATGACATACAATAATGCAGAGATTAAATGAAATGCATAGTTTTGTTGTTGTTGTTGTTGTGGTGGTGGTGGTGGGGGGGGGGTTCTTTTTCATCAAAAATTACAACAAAAATTACAACAAAAACCACATACAAAAAAAATCACATTTTCAAGTGAGAGAAAAGAACATAACTGTATTAATTAAAAAGTTATTCTATAAAAAATGTGGGTCATTAACATTTTTTAATCAACATTTTTTAAATAGTTTAAAATTCATATTTTTATTCAGCAAGGACACATTAATTTGATCAAAAGTGACAGGGATGCATAGTTGTTTTTTTTTTCAACTTTCTTCTTTTTTTCAGTCAAAAATCAAATATTACAATAAAAATAAACTATTAAAAAAATCACATTTTCAAAATAATAATTGTGAGAGAAAAAGAACATTATTTTATTAATTAAAAATTATACTATAAAATGTGGGTCATTAAGATTTTTTAATCAAATTTAAAAAAAAAAGTTTAAAAGTAATATTTTTATTCAGCAGGGACACATTAATTTGATCAAAAGTGACAGGAATGCATAGTTTTTTTAATTTATTTTTTTATTTCAACTTTTTTTTTTTCAATTTAAAAATTTTTTCACATTTTCAAAATAACAATAAAAATAAATAATTTAAAAAAATCACATTTTCAAAATAATCAAATTAGTAATATTTTTATTAGGAAGATCAAAAAAATAACATTATTTTATTAAATTACAATAAAAATAAATAAAAAATTATACATTTTATAAAATGTGGGTCATTATTTTATTAATTAAAAATTTTTAATCAAATTTTTTAATCAAATTAAAAAAAAAAAGTTTAAAAGTAATATTTTTATTCAGCAGGGACACATTAATTTGATCAAAAGTGACAGGAATGCATAGTTTTTTTTAATTTATTTTTTTATTTCAACTTTTTTTTTCAATTACAATAAAAATAAATAATTTAAAAAAATCACATTTTCAAAATAATATTAGTAGGAAGAAAAATAACATTATTTTATTAATTAAAAATTATACTATAAAAATGTGGGTCATTAAGATTTTTTAATCAACATACTTGTTTAAAATTGTTTAAAATTAATACTTTTATTCACATTACTTTGATCAAAAGTGACAGGAATACATAGTTTTTTAAAAATGTTTTATTTAATTTAAACTTTTTTTCAGTCAAAAATAAAAAATTACAACAAAAATAAATAATAAAAAAATCATATTTTCAAAATAATATTAGTAGGAAGAAAAATAACATTATTTTATTCAATAAAATTTATACTATAAAAATGTGGGACATTAAGATTTTTTAATCAACATTTTTTTAATAGTTTAAAATTAATATTTTTACTCAGCAAGGACACAGTAACTTGATCAAAAGTGACACTAAATATTTCATATTTTTTTATTATTATTATTATTTTTTTTATAGAAAACAGTCATTATTTGATGAAATAATAATGCCATTTTTTACCGTTTCTATATGTACACTCCAGTAGAACAATGTGAATGCAAACTGAAGTGGCCTTTTTTTTCATCTAATTTACTTTTGGTTACTTTAAAAAATGATTCAAATATAAAAAAACACCCTAAAAAAAATCTGTTTATCAGCAGATTTTTGTTCTTTCTGAAATTCAGCGAGCCCTTTGATGTCAACCACAGGAGGATCTCCACCAAATATATAATAATGAGTGTTATGAGGATGAGCACCTTATCACAGTAATTCACTGAGGGAATGGGGGGGTCACTCTCTCATTTAAGGCTCTTTCTTCTCTTCTTTAGATTGATAGCGGATTCCTCTGAAGTCCGGCCCAGCCTTGATGTGCAGGCCGGATTAGTCCCGAACACAAAGGGTGTGGTGTGGTAGAGGCATGTCTGGCCTCTTTTGAAAGGGTATCACTTAGTCCCCTCAGCAATGGATCATCTAAGGCTTACACGGGCCGGCAGAGGACACAACACTCGCAGACTGATGCATGGCATTAAGGGAAAGGTTTGGGGGTTGAGGTCTTATTCTACCTGTGTGGAAGAGCACTGGAATGCAGTTAAGACAATGGGAACATGACATCTAAGTGTATACCTACTTAACCATATTTTGGGGACAAATTTGTACCCAAAGTGAACTAAAGCTGACAAAATCCTGCCAAAGCTTTTTTGGGTGACATCCTCATATGTAAAAATGGTATAAAAATAAAGATTAAAAAAAAACAAAACTCATTATACTGTAAAACAAATTGTTAGGGTTAGGTGTCGATATTTATAAGTATCTGTATATAAAAACAGCATAAATATATGCAACATTTAGCCAAGTAAACATCTGTGTGATAGTAATTACATGATCATTGACACATCCAAAAGCACTATCTAGGTCATATTTAATGTCTGTATACTGTCATATTTATTTATTTATATATTCTTTATAGTCATAGACTTAAATAGTCATATAGTTAATATATGTATAGTTAATATATGCTAAAAAAAAACAATACAAAAATGAATCTCATAAAGACATATCCATATATATAACAATTGTATATATATATATATATATATATATTTATACATAAATATATATATATTATATTATATTATATTATATTACAATTATATATATTTACATATAACAATACATAGAACTAACAATTTGTTTTAATATTTTTTTATTTACACATTAAATCTTATTTTATTAAATTATCATTAGATAATAACTATTGTATAACTATTATATTATATACACATAATTTTACTAACATAAATAATATGTTATAAATAATAAATAATATAATAATAATTTCTAATAATAATAAATTATAAATAATAATTATAATATGCTATAAATAATAAATAAATACAGTAAGCAAAAAAATATATATACATATAATACAGAAATGAATCTCACAAAAACCATCCATAAATTTACCCATAAATTTAATGAAAAATAAGCAATAATATGTTATATTAATATTTTATTAGTAACAACATTAATAAATTATGAATTATTATGTGTGTATATATATATATATATATATATATATATATTAGGGCTGGCAAACGATTAATTGCGAATTTAAGAAAAATTCAAGTATACAAGTATATGTATGTATTTTTATTGTATATAAATAAAAATATTTTGTACATATAAAATATTTTTCTTAAATATGTACATTAATTTGTGTGTATTTATATATACATAAGAATTACTTAATAATATACTTTATTATATACACACACACACAAACATACATACATAAAATGTAATAAAGTATATTTTAGGACTAACTAATTTTTTTTTTTAAATTATTAACTATTAAATCTTATAGATAATAACTATTGTAGTACAGAAATTATTTTATAAACACATGATTTTTAAATAAATGCAGTTACTTTTTTATTTTAATTATAAAAAAATACAAAATAAATAAGCATAAATTAAATTTAGATAAATACTACCATGATAGAAATACTTTTTATTTATTTTATTTTATTTTAGTAGACATTTCATAAGATTTACCCTCAATACAGTGACATTTACATCAACATCTAATATATAATCATAATCTATAATGATGTCTCAGTGGGATGAACTGACTTCAGGTCTTCAATTAAACTCACCACCCATTCAGATCTTTTTGTGCAGTACAAAACTCCCTCAGCGCATTCTGACACAGGCCACAGAGAAATGATGTCTGCACTAAGACACGTCCTCAAAAGGACTGTCGTAATACACTCAGGTGTCTGACAGCAGAGGATATGATACACGGATGTGAGGACTGGCCTTTCACAGTCACAGTCACAGTCACAGTCACTCACCTTGCCAGACTGGATTTGTACATTTTCTAAAGAAAACGAGGCAAAGTGACCATTGTGGTGCTAAGATGTTTCTGTGTGGTTGCTAAGCTGTTCTAAGTGGTTTTTAATGAATTGCTATGAGGCTGCAAAGTAATTTATTGTCTTTTTTCAAATCATTTTTATGATATTCTGGTCCTTCAGTGTAAGTTTAAGGGAATAAGTTCTTACAAAGTCTCATTCTGACGGCACCCATTCACTGCATTGGTAACGTGATGCAATGCTACATTTCTTCAAATTTGATGATGAAACAAACTCATCTACATCTTGGATGACCTGAGAGTCAGCAAGTTTTCATTTTGGGGTGAATTATTCCTTTGATGCATTAACTAACTAAACAAACAAGACTTTATTATAAAGTGTTACTAAAAATGAATAGGCTTTGGCTATCATGCATCACTAAATGCATGTTCCTGTCACAAAATATGATAAATGACAGAGCGGACAATTTCTCTTTAGAAAAGTCAGTGCAGACTTTATACTCATCACAATCAATCAAATAAAATAAACTTTTCCACCACAAAACGCTGAAAAGCTCAGCATGAGGGTGTGAAAGTACCTTGACACTGCATTACATTTCCTTTTTCCACAGACATTTTTTCATCCAGTGCACACAGTATTTCCCAGTAGCCATATATCAGTCCTATCACACACCAATATTCCCAACACAGTGGCTGAAACCTCCCTAAATCATTTTGCATGTCAAGTGCTGACAGCTCTGAGAGCTTATATGGGTCTGGCTCTAAATAAACGCATCCATATGGAGGCTGCCAGGCCCTTCTCTGGATCTCATGCCATTATCAGCCCATACATTACCTCTTTTATGGGCCCAGTAAGGAGTCTGATGAAACCATCCCAGAGTCATGCCAGTGTATGAGCATTATCCTCAGATATCAAATGTATGCTTCAAGGTTTTTTCACAGAGCTGCGAGGAGCCCGATGTTCCCAGCCGCGTGTTGCGGCCTTAAATATTTAACTTCCTCTAGAGATCTCGATACGCGATATGAGATATTAGCCTCCTAATTCCTGCTGACTGGTACAAGCAGATGTTGAACGTCAGGTTGGATGAAGACAGAATAAGTGTCTGAACTATCATGTTCTCCAGGTCAGACGGGGTCGGTTTTCATATCGCGCGTTCGTTTGGTGATAAAGCTGGGTTACGAGGCTGGACACGTTGCCCAGGATCCAGACACAACAACATTTACTGTATTATGGGTTTGACAGTGATGAACAGACCGTAGGATGACTACTGTAAGTTATGGGTCTGTTTTGATAGAGCTGACTGGGCAGTAATGGTATCATGTTCATGCATCAAATGCAAGATAAAACGGTTAAGTCAGGTCTTTCCAGTGAGGTCATGAAATCTCACACAGATTTGAAGTCTTTATTTTAAAGTTTTATCAATATTCTATTGTATAGATCAAATTAATTGACTTCAGGGAGTCTATTAATGCAACTGGATAGGCTCTAATGACATATGCTTGCATGATTCAGATTAGCTTTGGACAAATAAAAATTGTAGGAATTTCATTATTAAACATTTGTAATTATTTTATAAATATTTTAAGTATTATACATATTAGTATTTATTATTATTATATTATATATTATTATATAAATGAATATTTTATAATTATTTTATTAAGTATTTGCTTATATAAAATATTATATAATATTAATATTTACAACAATATAACTATAATCATATTTTCAAGATTTTTATTATACAATATATAATAAAACAGCCAATTCCTTTCTAATAGATAGATAGACAGATAGAACCAAATATATAATATTAATAAACATTTAAGAGATATATAAAAATATTATTATAATCTTGATTTTATAACAAAAAAATGTAATAAGCATAAAAATATTCTTTGAATGAGTTAGCATATATTCTGACCATTTGAATAAATGTATTTAATATTAAACAAATTAAATAAATACATTTAATATTATTCTAAAATATAGAAAATAGTCATCAAAAAGAATGAGTATAAAATAAAATATATTTAGAAATGATTTTATAATAAAGTCATTCAAAACTGTTTAATAAGTATAAAATATTGTCTGCAGGAGTTCTGACCAATTAAATAAATACATTTAATACTATTCTAAAATATGGAACATAGCTGTCAAAAAATAATTATACATTTATAAATAAATATAAATTTATAAATATAAATGTTTTGTTTATAATATAAATTTTAAATAAAATTTTTAATAAACCACACTGAAGGAGTTCACATATATTTTGACCAATTAAATACATACATTATTATTAAATAAATTAAATGAATAGATTTAATATTATTCTAAAATGCAAAAAGTAGTCATTAAAAAAATGAGTAGGTTTGTCCAGACATTTGACTGCTAGTGCATTTAGTACATTGATTGACTTCATATAAATGCAAGTCAACAGGTTTAGTCCAGAACAACTAAAACTCAAAGTCTTGACCTAGGATATGCTTTTTCCTGTTCTTCTGTCCCTAACAGGTAAAAGCATCTGTCGGCTAATGTTAATGGTGTTTCACACATCCCAGAGTGCAACACTATCCTCCAGTTACTCATCAGTTTGGTCTCAATCTGTGAGTCGCTGAGTGACTGCACTTCCTCAGGCCGAGTCTTATCAGTAACATGACTCCTCAAACTCTGTTTATCTTTACAAACCCACGCTTAGCACCTGATCACTGAACTTTTTGAGAATAAAAATGATGAAGCCACACAAACAATAATATTTTCCACATCCTACCAGATTTGAACAGAAAATGCATTGATTTTAATGAACCAATGCATGATTTCCGGTGCCACAAACCCCGTACCTTAAATAACACTCTTTTCCCGGGATTCTTGTGCAAGGATTAGGTATCAGATGTCAGTAGAAAGTGATATTTCCTCTTCCTGCTCTGGGAAAACAGGATTAGATTAGATTAGATCAGATTATCAGATTGGATTAGATTAGAATGATCTTAGTCAAACCTCTTGCACTAAAGTCTCAACAGCCCGTGTTATAATGCAGCTCTAGTTTATGTTTCTAAATTTAAACCGCTCATTATGGTTTTTCCTCACAGTAGGAGGACTAGAAGAACATCAGCACCCTCTGAGACCCCCACAGAGAGGCATGCTGGCCAATCCCTGCCCCAGGGCATCCTCACCTCACATACAGGAGCCTGGCACCTGGGAGATGGGAAAGGTGAAGGGTGAGGGCCCCCAGGGGCCCCGCGGTCAGTCTGGAGTCTGGACCTTCAGCAATGGGACAACACCTTCAGCATACCTGAAGTGTCCATCTGTGGGGAAAATATTCATGATTTACTACATGACACATAATGGTGAAGGTCAAAAAATAAAAATGTGCATACATTCTGACTAAAAGTCAACATGCCCCAGACTGTTACACTAACTGGGGTAAGTTACAGTGGAATCTAAAAGCTTATCATAACAACATTTAAATAATAGAACAAAAAATTAGATTTGGCCAACTAATATTGTAATTAATAAATTGTATAAAGTCATTAAACACGTGACAACTAAGTTAACTTAGCTCTAATAGGACGACAAACCTTTCGGCTAATATCAAATTTCATTATATTGCAACTTGCAAGACAAAAATGAATGATGACAGCCTACTCGAATTTACATTTATGTACATTTATGAGAAATGCGTCGAGACTACAAGATGAAATTTTAATTAGGATAGGCGTATTTATTTATTTATTTATTTATTTATTTATGTCGTTTTTGGGGTCAGTGACACGATTTCATTATACATAAATAACTAAATAAATAAATAAAATAAAAAAAAATCACGAAAACTATAAAACAAATAGACCCTAAAATAAATTGCTTAAATATTGATTAATGATATTAATAATTGCTTACACTTTGCCTTCATCACACCTCTTGATAAATAAAGCCATTTTTTCCATGAATGCATTTCTTAACTTAATTAGAACTTAAGGCACTTGTTAGTTGTTACGTTTTTTTTATTTTTTTTATTATCTTAGACATTCTTATTTAGCCTTCCATTGACCCTCAACAGTGTTTTATAAATTAATAAGGCTAATTGCTTGTCACTTGGTCTCATTTATGTCCATTGCAATTGCATGTTCTTTTTACCACAGATAGCTATACTGTATTGTCACTATGAGAATCCATTCTGCAATAGTGGAACAACAATGTCCTTTGTTAGAATAAAGACACACTGAGGGAAAAACACTTTGAGTGCTTTCATTTTGCTCTGTGTTTTCACTAGAGAGCAGCAGGGTGTCTCTGGTGATGCCAGATCCATTTGCGTTCCAGCACCGTTGACACGAATCTGCTGTCAGTTCTGCTTTATCCCAGACAACAGAGCCAATTCAGTTGTATTGTAGTTATGTGTTTATTTTCATTTTCTTGCATTGATATGGGACCTGAAGTAGATTGACTTTGAAATAAGAATGAGCAGGAACCAAAATAACCAGAAAACCTTCACTCCTTAAAATCAAAATTCAAAGTAACAAGGAGATTTACAGCCTCATCCCATATTAGAACCTACAAAAATTCAAAAAATGTTCAGAAAACTGATTTAAAATGTTTTAAAGAACTCATAAATATTAATCTGAAGAACTTAATATGATGCAATATGAACTTTTTTAATCTACATAGAACCACATAACAACTCAAGAGCCTTAGAACCGCTAGATTTTGTTTTAAAAAGTGAGGATGATGTGAACTGTACAACATCACAGCTAACAGGAAACGTTCTCTGAATTTTCTGCCATGGTTCTCTCAAAATTATAAACAAACATTCTTCCGTCTTTAAAAAACATTCTGAAATATCATTTATGCATCATTCATGGAATGTTTTTCTGAAGCATTTTTGGATGTTATTCTGTTTTTAAACATTAAAGTTACAAGTTTTAAACTAAAAAGTAACTTTCCCATTTGCAAAATTCTAAAATGGAATGTTCCCTTAAAGTTTCCTCCGACGTTCACATAACCAAGAAAAAATGTTTTGAATGTTCTGAGAACATTCACCAATTTTCATAATTTAATGGGAATGTTCACCAAACATTCTTAGAACATATTTTATCATACACCATCAAATAAGCAGAGTGTAAATAAAAGCTCCCAGACAAACAGCTGAACTTATGAACTCTCAGATATGAAGCTGCGATGACTTGTCGAAAACGGCTGCATGCAAAGCGACAAGCGGAAAATGTCTCAGTCTCACCTACTGTTTTCATGCAGCTCAGACTGGACATGAGTTAATGGTAGATGGGGAAGCTGCATCTCTAGATAAACCTGCAGATCATATAAGGCTATTTAGACCGTCGCCCAATTGAGTTAGTGCCATTCAACACCAGAGCTTGTACAGTAAATAAACAGGCTGAAAAACTTCCCTGAGATAATGAGGACATTGAAGAGTTAAATGTGTCTGGCTTTTTGCAGAAAGCAATTAGGAGAGGACACAGCGGGGGCACAGATTAATTCAAACGCTCGATTAACCTTGAAATTCTTTTGATAAATAATTGTCAACTCAATATGTTCGCTGGAGTTGAGCTTTTATGGGAAAAAAAGATCATTTCCCTGAAATTTAAGATTTCAGAAAGCCTTTTTGGAACACATTTTAACTCAAAATTTCAAGTGAAGTCTGATCTTTCAATGCTTCTGTTTAAAACTAAACTGTACTTTGGTGCAAAAGCTAATTAGAAGTTGTCAGTAAACTGCCTGTTTGATTGCAGCCATCCACAAACAAACTATATATAATTGCAAGTGCCTGTAAACAAACTACATAAACATGCAAACATGTCTTAATTGCGGTTAC
Source organism: Labeo rohita (assembly GCF_022985175.1). Lineage (NCBI taxonomy): Eukaryota > Metazoa > Chordata > Actinopteri > Cypriniformes > Cyprinidae > Labeo > Labeo rohita. The sequence goes on along the minus strand of NC_066880.1, from coordinate 3,434,327 downwards.
AGTTTTGTGCATCTCTGCGGCCACCCGCTGATCGCGTGGGAACACACTGAGATGCACTAGGTGTTTGTGTTTGTTGTGCCATTGAGCAGATAATGGGAAAACATCATGCATGTAAACAGCAAATAAACAGAAATCGATGCTACACACATTTCAGATAGATGCATGTTTATTTACAAATCAAAAACATTCAGTTTAAATAAAATATATCTACATTTGTTCTACAAAAATCAGAAGGCATTTGTTATAGTGGCCTAGAAAATAGACATGTGTGGACATGTTAAGTATCACAGTTACCATTTATTCAAGCAGAACAAATGTAAATGATGCAATTTGCAAGCCCACTTGCTGATGCAGCCCAAAACAGAGGCAGTCTGAATTCAAATGAATGTAAGAACAGATTGTCCATGTACTCACAGAGCACATTAGAGGTTCACAAACTCTAAACTTCTGTCCCGTCCCGGTTGTATATGAGATTATTGACACTGAAATGGTTGGAGAGCGAGTTGATCAAGCCACTGTTGTTATGGGATGCTGAGTAGTAGTTGAGTCTGTTGGTGTTGACATGGCCTTGTTCTGATGGAGGGGCAATTTCATGTCCAGACATGCCGTGCGTAAAATCCCCCAAGTGTCCAGAACTGACGTCTCTGCTTCTGATCCCGTTGCTGTTTCCAGCCATAATCGAGTTCATGTTACCGATAAAGTTGTTAAAACACGGGCTGTGCTCTGCGGACGGTGAGGGGGACGATTTGGGTTCGCTAGAGGTCGGAGAGTTCTGGAGGCTCTGCGGGGAGGCGCTCATCAGGCTCGCCGTGTCCGCCAATTTGAGCGCTTCCTCGGATTTCACCGACAGGGTGCTTGCGTTTCCGTCAGCTCTTCTCTTTCTCTTCCTTCTGAAGTTGCCGTTATCAAACATTTTCTCGCAGTTGGGGTCCAAAGTCCAGTAATTTCCTTTCCCTTAAAAAATTCAACGAGAAAAACATGTTAGTACTGCACTGAAATCTAATGCGTAATTACGCAGTCGAAACTCATTCGAACATTCAAACTTACCAGGGTCATCCTCATCCCTTGCGACTTTCTTGAAGCAGTCGTTCAAGGACAGATTGTGTCTTATGGAGTTCTGCCATCCGGCTTTGCTTTTCTTATAAAAAGGAAAGTTGTCCGCCACATATTGATAAATCTGACTGAGCGTCAGTTTCTTATCCTGCGCGTTCTGAATAGCCATCGCAATCAGCGCTGAATAGGAATAAGGCGGTCTGACCATCTTGAAAAGTTCTTGCTGACTTGAAATGGACAGCCAACCGAGATCTGCGCTTCCGAAGCCCGTGGGAGGGGGCAGAAACTGCCGCTGGTTCGATCCAAATCCTGACTGAATGTAAGAGCCCCCGTTCGGGCCTGAGAGATACGGAGACGAGGTGATACCTGGGCTGTTCATCCACAGGTACGGGTTGGCTGTGGCTGAGGTGTATTCGCCGAGTCCGTAGCTGGAAGGATGCGCAGGTGGCCTTTGCGCATGGTGGTGGTGATGGTGGAGGTTCTGTTGGTACATGCTGAAGTTGGTGTCGCAGTACACGGTCATGTCCAGGATGTCCTGCGCGTTGTGGTGCTGGAGGGGACTGGTCTGCTGGCTCGACGGCTGCTGCCCAAACGCGTTCATAATCCGTTCTCCCTCTAGAAACATGAGTTTCACCGTTCAAACCCACTGAGTGTGCTCGTCTCTGAGGGTTTACTCGAGAGTGCCCGAGTGCGCGTCAGGGGAGGGGTATTTAACCTGTCCGGGCCGCATGTAGTGAATGAACTGCTGGTTGGCAACCCCTCCCACCCGTCACACTTCTTCTCAATTAACTTCATCCAATATGCATCAATTTGGCGTCGAGATCATTCATGCGATAAGCACTGGAGATTCAAGCTGAACCAAAAAAGCGTTTAACTAAAGATTAAAAACATGGATACTTTTTTATTTAAAAAATAAAAAAAGAACAGCTTATAGATGAGTGTCTAGTGGTCAAACATGTCATGCCTAAATGTAGATTAAATTTTAAAAGCTTCTGTTTAAATACAAACCTTTAAGTCTTGACTACAATGTAAATAAATAATTAAAATAAAACCCACTGAACATTCTCACTGTTAATGCACGGAGGGGGGAAAAGATACTGTTTGTACGATAGCGGGGCATGTTGTCACATTGTTGTTTACGTTGGAATATCTTTGGAATAACAGGTTGTTAGCAGAATATAAGTAAAACAGTTATGAAAAAATCACAAAACAAAAAAGTAGAACGTAATGCATAAAACCCGTTTTAAAAAACGTAATAAACTACATACATTTTAAAACAACTCATTTTTTTTTTCTTTTACAAACCAGCCTTAATTACTGAGTTATTACTGAATGTATACTAGTTCAGTGTCTTTTTATTGCAGCTATAGGAAATATTCGGGAATTTTAGTTTGGATCACAACGTTATTGTAACTTAAAACGACTGAATTCGATGATTAAAAACAACAGAGTGACTTTTAGAGACTTTTGACTCAAAATCTGACTCAAAAAGTGATGACAACTATAGCCCATTCTCCCCTAGGACCTATATGTGGTCTATAAATAAATAAAATAAACATCTGAATGTTTTTGGGTGGAAATTATTGTGTTTATCAATGAAATGAGACGTTTTGGACAGAAGGTAATGATGTATTATCATCACTTAACATGAAATTAGTCTGATTGGACGAAACTCCCCCACCCCCACTCTATGTAAATGTACAGTACATCTTATACTCAGTGAAGTTTCGCTTGAATTTGCAAATGGTTACGGCAGAAGAATCAAAATGATCAGAAGTGGGCAGTTCTGGGAAAGTTCATTTATTAAAATTTTGGAATGAATACATTACACTACCACGTAGTTATATCATTTAGTTATTATTGGTCTCAGACTGGTACACTTTGCTTTCATTCATTCATTCGTTTATTTATGCTGTTTATTTTACATTTTTGAAAATGCACAGGACATTTACATGAAGGGAACATCAGAAAAACGTGGAAAAATAAAGTATTATAGTCTATTCTAGAAATGTGTCTCACTGTAACTATCATAATTTAATGATGATCATAAATATAGTCTAAATATAATATAAAAAATGAAGAATTTTAAAGATTTTTTAACACTATAAAATTACAGTATTTTATCTTTTTTAGTTTTTATTAACAATAGTTCAGTATTAAACAAACATTGAGCCATATAACCAAATATCTGAAATAAATGATAGCGATTTTAAGCTTACATAAAGTGCATGTCATTCACATTGTGATAAAGGTTAATAAAAGTATTTTACGGGCCTGGTGGAGGTGCACAGAGACGCTTCTCTATCGCCACCTTCTGGAGGACATGAACATTTCAACTCTGTAAAATAAAGTGACAGATGCAGTCACAATAAAAATACTCATAGGATGTAGCAAATGGCATAAAATTACAGAAGACAGTAATCTTTTTTTCACATTTTAATCTTTTCCCAGTTTAAAATGCAAGCTCTTTTTCTTCCTTTCTGACATGGGACAAGTATTTAACAGAGATTGATATCTTAACTGAACATAAGACATTACAGTAGCATAAAAATAAGTGAATAAATAACCCAAACACATTTACTTCATTTACAACCACACATTTACTTCAATTACATAAAGTATGTTACAATTTCCATAATGAGGGTAAATACATTTTTTCCTGCCATAAACACTACCAGTCAAAAGTTTTTGAACAGCAAGATTTTAAATGTTTTTTAAGTCTCTTCTGCTCACCAAACCTGCATTTATTTGATCCAAAATAACATTTTATAAAAACATTTAAAGCAACATTTTGAAATATTTTTACTATTTAAAATGTTTTCTATTTGAATATATTTTAAAATATAACTTATTCCTGTGTTGAAAGCTTAATTTTCAGAATAATTACTCCAGAAAATATTCTAATATTCTGATTCGCTGCTCAAAAACATTTATTATTATTATTATTATTATTACATTGAAAACATGATAAAAAATTATTACGTTATTACATTTTTTCAGTATTCTCTTTGAATAGAAAGATTCAAAGAAAGAAATTATAGAAATTAATACATTTATTTAGCAAGGATGCTTTAAATTAACCAAAAGTGATGATAAAGACATTTATAATGTTACAAAATATGTCTATTTCAGATAAATGCTGTTCTTCTGATCTTTCTATTCATCAAAGAAACCCGAAAAAATTCTACTCAGCTGTTTTTAACATGATAATAATACTAATAATAATAATAAATGTTTTTTGAGCAGCAAATCAGAATATTAGAATGATTTCTGAAGGATCGTGTGACTGGAGTAATGATGCTGAAATTTTATCTTTGATCACAGGAATAAATTACATTTATTTAAATAAAAAGTTATTTGAAATAGTAAAAATATTTCAAAGTTTTACTGTTTTTGCTGTACTTTGGATCAAATAAATGCAGGCTTGGTGAGCAGAAGAGACTTTTTTTAAAAAGCATTAAAAATCTCTGGTACTGTAGATGAAAGGTTGTATGTAACACAAGGAATTTAATTTGTTACCTGATATTATGTTCCCTCCTGTGCTCTAGGGTAAGTAAGGAAGGGCCACTAAGGTTCAAAGTCACTTTTCGGTGCTCACTTAGACTCTTTAAATCTTCATGATTCAGTTAAACTCACCTCTTCTATCAGCACTTAACTCAAACCACAACCACAATCAAAGGCACTTATCAACTTACCATAAATAGACAAATTTATTTATTTTTTAAATTTAAACTCCTTCCATGTCAGGGACAGGACAGGGGACTCTGGTCCCAGGGCAGCACTGGAACCACATCTTATGCGGTGATCTGGGAAAAAAAGAAATAGAAAATTCTGTAAATTTTGTATATCCTTTAAAAAATAAACAACAGATAAGAACAATGCAAAAAAGGGGAGGAAATATTTTTAAAGAACATAGAGAATTTTTTGTATTAAGGAAAACATTGCACAAGGTATTTTTTTTATTTGCACCCCTTTCATGACTGAAACATGAAAGGGAATTCTGGTACTAAGGCAGCCAAGGAGCTCTGGCATGGGACAGGGACAGGAGCCTGAAGGACCCAAGTACACATCACTAGGAGCTCAAACTCTGGGCAGCCATTGCAGGGATGGGATGTTTATGGGCAGGAACCCTTTGGGACCTCTTGTTTTGGTGCAGCCGTGAGTACTGGAAATGCACCAGTGGTCTTTATTTTGGGTTTGGGACAGCCATAAGATGCAGCCATTTTAGAAACTTCTGGGACCCATGGGCATAACATCACATGAAGCATCTGGGACAGCCATTTGAGACTGGACCACAGCATGATCCTCTCTGAGTGGTCATTATCTTGGACCCCTTACTTTGCAGGGACCTCATTGTCAAGGACAAGCTTTTGAGAGTGTGTGGTTATGACAAGGAGGATGAAGATCACAAGACTGGGAGACCTGGAGCACCACAGCAAGATCCTCTTGGACATCAAAGTTTTGGAACCTCTGGGACATCAAAGTTTTGGCTTGAGGAACCAGGCCAGTGGAGCTCTGAGAACCAAGCCAGGCCATGGGAGGGACCTCTTTTGAGCAGTCCAGATGAGACAGGGACCTCCTGGCCTGATGCAGTCATATTGTGGAGGCTGTGATGGGACAGGGTCATCCACATCCCCAAGCAAGCAGAACCGCAAGACGCAAGTTCTGCTGCTTCAGGCCATGGCACAAGATGCAACCATGGCCTGCCGGACCCGCAAGACGCAGAGGTTTCCCGGAGGGATGGGAGGTCTTCCTGCCAGCCAGCAAGACGCAAAGCTGACAGGAGACACTGGAAACGTCTGGGGCTGGAGGTTCTCCACGACATATGGAGATCTGAAACAAAACAGACTGCAAAGCATCTGCCTAAATACGTTACACTTAACTATGTAATTTCTTCCCATTCAAAACCACAAAAGCAAATGTATAAAAACTGAATGATCTTAGGCTCTGTACCTGAAGCCAGTCGTGGTTAATGATATTCCCCAGAACGAGCTGCCGCTTGGTGGATGAGGGTGACTGAATCGGCAGCATTCTGTGCAGAAACATTAGAAAGACATCTGATTATGACCTAAAGTCTTTACATTTGCACTATTTAGTTAGTAAGATCTAAACAGACATTTTTTTAAATGAAGATCTCACCTTTTGACAGTCCCGGCCCTGAGAAAAACTATATACATATTTACACATCCCCAAGCGAGCAGTACCGCAAGACGCTAGTACTGCTGCTTCAGGCCATGGCGCAAGACGCAACCATGGCCTGCCGGCCCCGCAAGACGCAAAGGTTTCCGGATGGATGGAAAGCCTTCCTGCCAGCCCGCAAGACGCAAAGCTGACAGGAGACTTTGGAGATGTCTGGGGTTGGATCTCCATTTCTCCACGACTTACATGGAGACCTGAATCAAACAAAAAACATTACACATTACAAACACATTACAAAATGAACAACAAAAGCAAATGTGTAAAAACTGGCTGATCTTAGACTCAGTACCTTAAACCAGTCATGGCGAAGGATTTTTCCCAGACCAAGCCGCCGTTTTGGTTTAGGCTGCAGAAGGCTGCAGATCAAATGGCAGCAGTCTGTGCAAAAACACAGGAGCAATATATGACCTAAAGCCTTCACATCTGACCTGGAAGAACATTTCTATGATTTATCCAGTGATAAAAAGCTCACCTTCTGACAGCCCAGGCTCCGACCAAAGGTTTAGTTCGGTCTTCTGCAGGTCCTCGCCAGTTGGAAAACGGCCGCACAGCATCGTGAACAAGATGACCCCAAGAGACCACGACATTGCAGGCTTTGCATGGTACTTGCCCTTGTTCCTGTACTCAGGAGGGTAGTACTCCATGGTGCCTGGAGAAAAGACATTTCATCTCATATACAAGTTTGCATCACCAAAGCATTTACTAAAGCAGATTTGAGGGATGATACATACCATACAATGTCGTGTAGGCAGACTTTCTCATGAGGTCCCCACACCCAAAGTCAATTAACTTGACTTCCAGGGTGTTCTTGCTCACGATGAAGTTTTCCAACTTCATGTCGCCGTGGAATACACCACGGCGACAGCACGTGCGAGCCGCCTGTGTCGCCTGCCGCATGATGTGCCGAACTAAACCTTCACTGAGCCTGCATCCGTGGCCCTCCAAGAAACTGACAAGGTTCTCGCAGGGCGACGGACACTCGAGGACCATGACATAGTTGTCACGTTGGTCCTGCCAGTCCAGCATCTTTATAATCCCTGGCGCAGTGGGTCCCTTGTTGGCCAGGATCGTAAGGGCGATCTCCATGGGTAGGGGGTTTGGATGATCAGGCTAGAACATGGACAGTTTTAAAATGGATTGTCTAATGAAAAACTGTAGTTTGCAATTAAACAGTGAGTGCAGATGACTTACAATAGTTAAATATTCCAAATCGTGTGTCTTCAAGACTTCTTTCACTGCCACCTGATCAACAAAACAAAGGTAAAACAATTCACATGTGTGTAGAGGTCGTATCATTTCACTCATTAAATCTGAAGACTGTGGACATAATAGTGAAAAGCTCTCATTTATTTGTACTTACCTTAAGGCCATCCTCCACACGAATGGCTTCATGAACGACGCCAAACCCACCAACCCCCAGACGACCACCAGAGTTCATAGCGGCTCATAATGTCATCTATTAAGAGAGAAATAATTGACACTTTTTATGTGGTTATTTTCAAGGGGACATTAAATAGCCTGAGTGGGAAAAACACATAAGAGACTAAACACCAGAAACTAAATTTTAAAAAAGCTTAGTCATTATCATATGTGACCCTGGACCACAAAACCAGCATGGGAATATTTACAGCAATAGCCAAAAATATATCGGTAAGGGTAAAAGTTATAATTTTTTCTTGGATATTAAGTAAAGATAATGCTCCATGAAGATATTTTGTAAATTTCCTACCATAAATATGTCAAAACTTAATTTTTGATTAGTAATATGCATTGCTAAGAACTTTATTTGAACAACTTTAAAACTTTTTTTTTTTTTTTCACCGTCAGATTCCAGATTTTCAAATAGTTGTATCTAAACCTATCCTGACAAATCATACATCAATGGAAAGCTTATTAATTCAACAATTTTTAATAAAATGATCCTTACGACTAGTTTTGTTCAGGGTTACATATCTATACACTTTCATAAGGATTGTTTTTAATATTTGGTTACTGAAAATCATCCTAAGGATCAGTATTAGTTATGTAATCATTATGGATACTCATATCAATTATTTCCACACAGTCATATCACTTACCATCAGTGCTGCTGGCTGGCAATGCTGGCTCAATGAGCTGCACCTCAGTCTGACCCCGGCGGATCATGCTGAGGTGTTTTCGGGCAGCTCTGAGGAAAGAGGGCAGCCTCCAGAACCTCTTCTTCCTCTTTTTTTTCTCCTCCTCCACCTCACTCCATGCCTCCCTCCGCACCTCCTCCTTCCTCCGTTCCTCCTCCACCTCTTCCTCCTCTCTCCGTACCTCCTCCACCTCATCCTCCCTCCTCTCCTCCACCTCCACCTCCTCCTCCTCTCTCCGTACCTCCTCCACCTCCTCCTCCTCCTCCCTCCTCTCCTCAACCTCCACCTCCTCCTCCTCCTCCTCCCTCCTCTCGGCGTGTCCCTCACCGGCATCGACAGGCGGCTCATCGCAAGGATGAAGATGTTGCTCCGCCATGTCGGTGCCGGGTTTTGGGGGTGTACTGTGATGGTGATCGTACACCTCGCCATTCACCGGAAACACTCTAGAAATTCGCTGTCCCATCGCAAACCGCTAACACTCTCGTTTTCGACCACTACTACAAAACCCACAAAATGTTTCTCAGAATTCCACGGCTTTATATACCGCGGGCGCCAACATTCTAAACTTTTCAAATGCGTTCTATGGCGTCATAATGATTTCCTGACAGGAGAAATGTCCTATGCAAATTACAGTACATTTAAATAAATAAATGCAATACAAAACAGTACAACCCAGCTAACAAAAAAAGGTCGCCACAACGTCCCCTGAATGGCATCTGCGAACGTCCCCTTTTTTGGACGTCATGAGGACGTCGCAAATACCGGGGACGTTCGCGGAACGTGCGGAGGACGAAACGGGGACTTTCCCAAGACGTACCACGGACGTTCGCAGGACGTTCATACAAACATTGTGGGGACCTATTGCGATCGTTCGCTACAGGTCATTTTAACATATGTAAACCTGTCATTAGATCAGACAAAATTGAACTACCCAAGGAATAAACACACAAGCAATAGTACGTTAACAATACTTTATTTGTTAAAATATTTTTCTTTATTTGGTTTGTGTGTGCGTCTGTCTGTCGTCTGTCTTGTGTTCCAGATGTTAGGTTCGAAACCTACAAAAAAATGAACAAAAATCAGCAATGGTTTTAAACCTTGACTTCATTTTCACATAATGACATATTCTACAAAACTGAATGTCATTTTTGCCAGATTGCATGCTGTGATGTATCTCAGTATAATTTTGGTACTGCAGACTCAGACACAATTTCTTTTGATGATTTTTACTGTTTTTTTTTTTTTTTTACAATTTCAGCTGAGGGTGTTTTTATGTTTGTTTGTACCGACAGCGAATGTTACAAAGCGGACCAAATGCGGACCTAATAGGACGTTCGCGACGTCCGTTTGCTAGGATGACAATTCTTCCCGTTGTCTTCTAACCTAAAACAACAAAATGAACTCATTCAGTAGTAGTATGATTTTATATGTCTACCATCGTTTATCTATTAAAAAAGATTTGCAAATACTGCTGACAATTTGGATTTAGACCATGCGGTCTGAAATTTAGGGCACATACGAAGATATCCGTATGGGCTTTTTTTCCGCATTTGAGTCTCAGTGTGTGTTTTCACCATATGGAAATTTAATATTTAAGTTAAATATCTGTCAATATTTTAATCGTTTCAACTTTACGTGCTAACGTTAGTTTCGAAAGTGTTTAGGCTAATGGCCAGCAGCTGTACACGACCGACAGCCTCAGCAAATGTTTTAAAAGAGAAACTTTTTTTTATAAAATGCATGTATTACAAGATACGCAGTGGTTACGGTAGCTAATGTCTACATATATAAAAATATAAATACCTTTTCGACCGGAAAAAAGCGAAATCTCAGGCCGTGTTTGAGGAAATCACCGGTAAGACCGTTAACTGTCACTCGGCGGCTCAGCGTTGCCATGGATACATGCGCGTACCCTAAAGTGATGTCGCTCGATCACGAGCTCATTTGATTGGCTATTACACTTTTATTTTTGCGCTGCACGTATAACAGTCTTAAATGCAACAACTAAAAAAATAATTTTCCTAAATAACCTTTCTTGTCAGCTTACCAACAGCTTGATATGTAAATATTAAAAAGTAAGAATTAATTTATTTGTCTTACCTGTGTTTTCCACTTTCTTTTCTATTCGTCATGTTTTCCTTGGCTTCATCACTCTTCAGGGATTCAACCTTATTTTATTTATGTATGTGGAATACATAGGGCCTAATTGTAGCCTATGTTCAATTACATTATTGAAGTGTGTCTTGTTTTTGATGTTTAAATGCTGAAAACAGACTCGTGATTTGATGACATCTTGAATGTTATTAAATATTAACATCATTTTACAATGAATTCAAATCTATTGTTTATACTATAGTATAATAATAATAATAATGTCAATCTTTGGATTTTGCATTCCATTATCACAGTTAAAAAGGGATTTTATTTTATGGAATAATACCCTTTAAAATTCAATATGGGTTTATTTTTCGTTTATTTGTCTTTAATTTAATTAACTCTGTCTGAGTTGCAAGGTGTCAGGCCTGATGATAAAGTCCAAGCATGGGCGACTGGATTTTTCAAGTGTTCTTATGGAAATGGCAGATAAGTGACGAATCAGGGACGTTCGCAAACTGGTTCGGAAGAAGGTCCTCCAAATGTCCGCCAGCGAACGTCAAAAATAGGACCAAATGCGGACGTAAGTGAACGTCCTCAGAACGTCCGTGAGCGAACGTTACAAAGCGGACCAAATCCGGACGTCATCAGAACGTTTGACAGCGAACGTTATAAAGCGCACCAAATGCGGACGTCCTCCGAACGTCCGCCAGCGAACGTGCTGCGGACCTAAACCGACGTTCGCAACGTCCGGGGGACGTCCCCTGTTTGCTGGGAATACAAATAGATTTTAAAAACGTTGTAAACATATGTGTCATACATATACAAATAAAAGGTTTTTGGATGTTCCCCTTACTTCAAACTTGCTTAGTTTGTGGCTCATTATTATTAATGAAAACAACAACAACAGCATAGACTATACAATAAAATAGTATAATGGCATATTCACTTATATTAAATTTTGAACTTTTATTAACAAAATGAATAAGGATAATGTTTTATGGAATTCCCATTTAAAACGATCGTAGTTTGTGGTTCATTATTATCTCATTCATTAAAACACATCAGGCATAAATTAGCCAAGTACAATGGCAAATTCGCATACATTAAACATCTAACTTTTATTAACAAAATTTTTAAGACGGATATTGCCTTCTTGCGTTGAACAATAAATAAAAGACCAATAAATAAAGTATTATTTATTATTTAAATATAAAGTTCCTTTTTTAAAACGAATGCTTAGTTTGTGGTTCATAGTTATTTATTTATATTTTATTTATTTAAAATGTATTTATATTAATATATATATATATATATATATATATATATATATATATATATATATTTTTTTTTTTCCCCAAGCACTATAAAAATCCCTTAAAAAACAGAACACATTTGCTGTCAAAGGAATTTACAGTGTTTATTATTTTATTTTGTTATTTTATTCTTTTTCCTATTATTATTTTTTAATGATGGAGAGCCTTGCGTATTAAAATATTTAGTTTTTATCTATTCCTGGATGGGACGTTGAGAAGTCGTGCATTACCTTTTCCAAACTCTTTAAAAAGGAAGACGTTGCTAGGCTAGTTGCTATACTATTTGCATTGAATTGCTCTGAACATTGATTAGGGAAAAAAAATCTTGTATAGTGTGAAAAAAATGAATGCTTATTAAGTTTACGAAAAACAGACTGTGGAGACTATTTTAATCCAGTAATTATGTGAATGCATGAAACAAGGTAAGCAATGGTAAATAATGTCATAACAGACACTATGTGTCTGAATGTAATCTGAAGTCTGACCAGCAGATGGAGACATGACTTTATCATGATCCTTGATACTGAAATCTGACTGGTTGAGCACTTTCTCCGTCACTGTAGTAAGTAAAAGTAGAGATACAACAAATACAACAAATTCAAACTTCAACACCAATCTTAAATCTTGACGTGCACAGATATCATATAAAACCCTTATACATTTCTGTGCACATTGTAGCTTAAACAGATATTTAAGTGTGTGTATCGGAGTATAGGTGAAAGTGTTTTAATAATAAACATGACATAGTGTGATTCAGTTTACCCAACAGACTGCGGTCTGCGGCACTGTGTATATGTGGGTTTTTTTTTTTTTTTTTTTAATGAACACTCTGGCAATGTCACTCTTAAGCCATGTCAACAATTTCTGAACTACAAAGACCTGTGTGTAATCAGACAGCATTGCATGTAAACTGGGAAAAAATGTTTGGAACAATTTTTACTCACAAGCTACTAGTAAATTTCACAATTTCATTTTAAAGAAAGGGCATTGAATTAAGCATGACATTTTGAAGTAGAAAGACTGAAATATTTTCTTGTAAAACGTTCTCCAATATTAGTTTTATTTACAATTTCACAGTGTCAGTGCATCACTAGTGTTTGTCTCCCCCCTTGTGGTGAGTCAAGGAACACACGCATTATGTTTTACATTAAATTCAAATTATAGAGATTTTTTTAATCATACATCAACCTTTTATGAGGAGAGAAGTAAAAGCTGAAGCTAAACAGCAAAATAATTAATTATATAATAGCTTCATAAATTATCAAATATTACAGTTTTCCCTACTTACATTAATAAATTAATGAATTTCTGCACTTTTGGGTTGGCACTGAACGTACAAAAGCGGGGGAAGAAAAAAACAAAACCTTTTTTCTGCATTTTTGACTATCGGGGCATGTTGTCACAAGAGGTCAAGGTGTGTTTCATAAACTGCATATTTTTTTTTTTTTTTGAGAAATAATGGTAGAAAATAGTTAAAACATGTGAAAGCTAGCCTGAACAGACAGTACTGTTCCAATATCTGATCAAGAAAAGTTCACATTGCAGTAAATGTTATGATTTCCTGGCAGACAGAGCCATAGAGGAAGAACAGGTTTACTTACACTATTCACATATTTCAGGTCTAGGTTATACTCATGCTTAGGTTATACTCTATACTTATACTCATTCACCTTCCTGCAGAGTGACATTCCTCATCTGCAGACGCCAGATTTCACAGAAATGACTATGATTTACTTTCAATGTTAGATGTGATATTTTGATCATTGTTATCCTTATTTCCCTGTAAGATATCTTTTACTGGCAGGGATATTTGATGCAAGAGATTTACAGATATTACGGATATGTCTTTTGGACTCTTCTTAAGTTCAATTTGATGCTGTTTGGCAGACCGTACTTAACCAGCTCCTGTTGTAGCTGAAGTAAAGATGGACACACAGATAAAAATGTCTTGAATCATCTATTAGCACCATAAAAACATACTGTGTTCCATAGTAAGCACAACTTACTTTCTCCAAAACAGTCTCGATGTTTCCACTCTCTCTTAGGTCTGAAAATGAAGTAAGTCTCATTTGAACTCCTAAGATATTTCCTAAGAGAAACAATGCACGCACACACACACAGTATGTTTAATTAATCGCAGTAATAGTTTAGCTACAAATGAAAATTTGCTAAAAATTTACTCTCCCTCAGGACATCCAAAATGTAGACGACTTTGTTTTCATTTAAACAGGTTTGGAGAAATTCAGCATTACATCACTTGCACACCAATGGATCCTCTGCACTGTAGTGAATGGGTGCCGTCAGAATGAGCGTCCAAACAGCTGATGAAAACATCACAATAATCCACAAATAATTCACACCACTCCAGTCCATCAATTAACATCTTGAGAAGCCAAAAGCTGCAAGTTTGTAAGAAACAAATCCATCATTGTGGCGTTTTAACTTGAATTTGCTTCCATAATCCATTATATTGCTTTCTCCAGTTATAAAAGCCATCTTGATTGAATCAGGAGAGAAATATGCACAAATCAAGCACCATTTACAAGCTAAAACAGTCCAAAACAAATATGCCAGTGGCGTCATTATGGATTATGGACTCGTATATTGGCCAGAAGTGACAGTTTGGAGTTAAAAGTATGGATTTGTTTTACACTTCGTAAGACTTCAGTTGATGAACTGGAGTGGTGTGGATTACTTGTGGATTATTGTGATGTTTATATCAGCTGTTTGGGCTCTCATTCTGACGGCACCCATTCACTGCAGGGCACTGGTGAGCAAGTGACGTAAAGCTACACTTCTCCAAATCTGTTCCAATGAAGAAACAAAATACATCTACATTTTGGATACCCTGAGGGTGAAACTTTAAAAACTTGTTTGTTTGCTTGTTTCTGGGTACATTTTAGTTGTGGCATTTGACAAATGCTTTTGTCCAAGGGAATTCAGGTTTATTCAATATACAAGTAGTGGCATGTACGTTCTCTAGAAACTGAATCAATGACTTTGGCATTGTAGTGTCAAAAGAACCCTGACGAGTGAATAATACTAGAGATTATCATTTTGATGACAACTGTGTACCTTTTATGTTTTGATCTGGTCCACCGTCCACCCTGAAGGCCCATCGGCCTGGAACATTGACATTAGTGGAATTCTTGAGGTTTGGGATTAAGCTTCCAATGTCTGACCCAGGAATCTTAAAGTAGGCTGTGGAGTTTATTGTGTCATAACCAGCCTGTACAAACAAGGAAAAAACGAATTATTGAGAGAGATTATCAAGAAGAGATAGTAATATTTGTTCCATTTTTGTTTCATGTCTTACCTGCACCCAATTATACGTTACTGCAATGTCACCATAATTCATGAGAATAAAAGACAAATCACTGCCTGAGATTAAAACCACTTGAAATGATGTTTCCTGAAAAGTTTGGGAACACAGACTGTCACACAGCTCTGAAATGATGTGTAACTTTGAGTCTAATGGAGTTATAACAAACTAACTCACCGTGCTAGTGTGATAAAAGTATGCAACTCTATCCCAAGTTGCAACCAGGACCCAATTAGCCGTAAAGCTCAGATCAGGAAAGTACTGGTTTATATCCTGAGTGGCTTGAGTCAGAACACTCCCGCTTGAGTACTGCTGATATGAGATGATGCCATGTATATCGACATCAATGTCGGTCCAGAGTGGAGCAATGATGTCTTCACTTCCATTGTTGGGAAAAAAGTTGTTAACAATAAATTGTGATGAAGGCTTGTTGAATGTAAGGTGTCCGTTACTGTTAACCTAAATATATAAAAGACATTAGTTGGGTGTGTCACTTTTTAATCATTTAGCATTTGCATTAACAGAACTAAAGTCTCACATATGTCCTGTTGTATGTGCGGCCGAAGAACATGAAAGGACTCCACAAGTCGATGAGAGTAGAGTTTTCATCCTCAGTAGCAATATTGACAGCGTCTTCTGCCACTGAACCAAACGGATAGAATATCACCGGCGCTGCAAGTAAAAATGAACAATTCAAGCTCAGTGTTAAGTTCAAACAGTTCATGTTGACTTTTAATGTTTTAGAAGTCAATAATTACCTGTCTGTGCCTCTGTCACCCTGCCTGTTGAAGAAAATGATTACATTTGAATGCAATTCCATATAGAATGTGTATAGTGTCTTAATCATATTATGTTTATTATTACTTAAATGGCTGTTAAAACTCACTCAGTGACAGGACTGATATGAACACCAGCAGATAATGTAAAACTGGAGATAATCCCATGACAAATATTTGGATGAGGTGCAGAATACCACTGCTATAATTTCAAACAGAACAACTAGAAAACCACAAGAGAACAAAGCCACATTAATACTTTTTTGATTTTTAAAGTTTTTTTGATTTGACAAATACTTCTCTCTTTAGTTTATACCATAAAATACCATATTAGATGTACATGCATGTACACCAACTTCATTTGGACAACTTCAAAGTTGATTTTCTCAGTATTTTGATTTTTATTGCACCCTCAGATTCTAGATTTTAAAATAGTTGTATCTCTGCCAAATATAGCCATATCCTAACAAACCATCAATAGAAAGCTTATTTATTCAGCTTTCAGGTAAGTAAATTTTAAGTAAAATTTGACTTATGACTGGTTTTGTGGTCCAGGGTCACATATCTTCAGAATATAAGTTAAAGGCAAAGCACAGACAAAAAGTTAGATACTACTTACCTCAGAGTCAGGCGGCTTCATATGGACTGCATTCTAGCGCTTTCTTATTGTAGGTTAAAATTTGGCCATGATTACCATAGCACTGAAGGGAGGGACATGCTCAGTGAATGCATGTCAAATGCATTCAGGCAAATGACAACTGAACTTTTCACAAAACAACTCAAGCTAAACAACAATTCAACTGAAAGTATCTCCACTGACATCTATTCATTACACCTCATAACCTCATAAGAGTTCATCCCATTGAAATTGAGTCTGGGTGCATTCCTTGTGCTAGATTTAAACAAGAAACCATAAAGGTCATGCTGTTGTATGGATCCATCCACTGGCCCAAACGTGGAGTCCAGTTGTCTGGTTGAAGGTTTAACGCATGCTCGTTTGTTTCACAGCGCTTCTGCAAAGTTCGCTTAATTTATCAAGATTTAGTTTCAATTTTAATCTAGCTCCATGCTTAATCTGACTCCAATTTCATACGATCGTTAGAATTTAGGGGTTTACTTTAGGCTGATAACAAATATTAGTTACGTATTAATTTAGATATCTGATCATTTGGGACTCGCTATACTTTCAATTATTCGTTCATTGGGCACCCGATGCCGCTTAGAGTCTGGCGCCGGCCGATTACGCCAATCTCACGATCACAAAAACGCCAGTCTGATGCTGAGTCAGAGGTATGTAGGTGACTAATACCCTTTTTGACACCCGCCTACCGCTTGCCTTCGAAAAAAAAAGTGTAGTTTACTTTAGTCTCTTCCCGTACAACTTGCTAACATCAGTGATAGACAGAAATCAGGAGGTCTCAGATGATGTGCCTACTGCTCCATTCAATCCTGAGCCTGCAGTTTGCTCTATCCTGGACGTAATTTGCGGTAGCACCAGCCTCCTCACAATCTACTGGAAATAATGATTTCAGAAGAGTCTAAAATGAATCAAATATAATGTTTTATTTGTCAGGTAAAAATGTATCACACCAATTCCACAATTAAACAATGAAAATCCAATTCAGAATTAAATTCAGTTCCAATTCAAATAAATACATAACATCAATTACTCAAAGATAAATCTAAGAGTGGGAGATGCATACCTGACCGCAGAGAGACACACAGCAGCATGTGAGAGCTTTGGAGGCAAAGCTCCAGAGACTCTCACACACGGTGTGGGGGTTCTTCTGAATACAGAATCCCCCCCGTAATGTTTTGTCACTTCGCTTATATACCCAGACCAAAACAAACAAATCTTCCAATCAGTTGTAAAAACATAAAAACCTTTTGGTTTGCCAGGAGATCTCATGACCCAAGGTCACACCTGGCTGGAGATTCTCACCCGACCCTAAGGGGAAAACATGGCATCTGAGTTCCTGGACTTTAAATTCATGAGGAAATAATTTCACCTCTTACACTGTAATTTGCAAAGAAAAACTGTTTTATGCACTGTCGCATAAATTAATGTATTAAAAAGTCGTACTTACTCACCAATGGATCCTCTGCAGTCAATGGGTGCAAAACACTGATAAAAACATCACAATAGAGGGTTTGCACTTAGATGCGCGGCCATATTGGCTTTGCTTAGATGTAAACAACAGCATGGATTGCACGGTTAATGTACTGAATATGTTCTGTTCATTTATGCTGTCTAAACCACGGGGAAACGTGTGGAAGCTGCTAAATCATATATAGAAGAACTTAGTCAGCAGGAAAGGGCACAACAGTTTGACAAACTAAATTTAATATGTGCTAAAGATATGTACGAGCAGTATTAATTTAGATATTAGCCTAATATTTCGCCTACCTGACTGGAAATGAAAACAAGAACAAACACGAATGTCATCAACATCCTTGCCTTGGAAATTCTGGTTCGGTTTGGCCAACCACACACCTTTTGTTCTTCAGACAGTTTTTTTTGCACTCTTCTCCTTGATTTGTTATAACTTTTGGTAGTCTATAGTACTCCAAATGTTTTTCTGGTGTGACTAATTAGTACAGCCCAAAACATGACAATAACTGACCATTTTCAGCAGCAATAATCAGCTACCCTTACGAAAAAGTCTATTGTGTGCTATTAGTATATATCTTTTAAACTAAAAATATGAAAGTATACTTTTAGTTTACTTTGTATGTACTTCTTATAAATATACTTAAAATGACATTTAAGTATACTTTACTTATACTTAGAAAAAGTCTAAATATATTTGAGCAATACTTGTGCTCCTAGAATCCATGTTTGCATTGTTATAAGGTAGGGTACACATCAAAAAACAAGAAACAGAAACAACAGATGCTTCCACATGTGATCTAACACGACCATCAGACATAAAACAGCATAAAAAAGTGTAACATTGTGGAATAAAATGTTGCTCAGTGAAGAGGTAATAATGACTGTCAAGCTTTGGGGTGATCAACTTCATCTACATTATATCATTGTGAATCCAATTTATAGTCCTTTTTTAGCTTTTTGTTCAAAATGTTGTTTATTTCTTTATTTTTCATGAAACCTGCCGACATTCAAGTGTTTAAAAAAAAAGAAAAAAAAAGAATGCATGAAGCTAGGATAAAATGTTTTTGTTTACAAGTAGATATCTTGTTCTTTCTTTTGATGTTTTGTATGTCCAGATATTCATATAACAAAAATATATACAAATGAATACCTAGATAGGGACATAGTAGTTTACTTGAAGTATGATGTAAAGGTCACTTAAAGAAAACTTACGAGTATACTTGCAGTATACTAAAACTACTAAACTAGTAGTTTACTGAGACTACTTCAAAGTGTACTAAAAATGTATTTAATTAGTAAACTTTATTTGGGTACCTATAAGTTCACTTTTAGTATAGCTGTAGTACAAGCTAAAAACATTGATGTAAACTAGTTGTGTACTCAAAGTTTACTGCTGTTATACTTAAAAGTATAATTTTATATGCTAGAAAGTGGGCCAATTTAGTCCCAAGGAGTATTGAAATAGTACACTAATATTTGTATACTTACTACATAAAGTATACTAAAAACATACTTGAACTTTACTTAAGTATACTTAATAAAATAAACTTGAAGTATACACTGTAAAAAAATAATAATTTGTTGAGTCAGCTTAAAATAATTTGTTATCCTGCTGCCTTAAATTTTTAATAAGTTCAAATAAGTTTAGTCAATGTTAAGTTGTACTAAGTAACAACTTAGATATTTGTGTTTGTGAAACTCAAAAGCTTAAAAAAATTAAAATGCCTTAAAATTTTAAGTTGAATCAACTCAAAGTTGTCACTTAGTATAACTTCACATTTCAAGTTGAATAAACTTCTTTTTGAGTTGACTGAACTTAAAATTTTAAGGCAGCCGGGTAACAAATTATTTTAAGTTGACTCAACAAATTGTTTTTTTTTTACAGTGTACTACTTTTTGGTAAGGATATATATGTGAGTTTCGTTCGGTTCAGTGGCAGAGCATCGCGAAAACTATGTGCATGTCACCGTCAACACCAGTTAACCACTTCACATCAGTTTGGGAGAAGCGCCACCCATTGGTCAAAAGTGATAATCATTAAATAATATTTCTAATCATTTTAATGTATGATTTTTCAACTTTTTTGGCTAAAATAATCTATAATTTGTCTATAATTGCTCAAAAGTCTTGAAACGCTTGAACCCTGGAAGTTTGTTTTTGTTATTACGGTGTGGACAATGTTATTCTAGGACCTTTAGGCTATGTGTTGCATAATACATCAAAAAATGTATGTTGTTTACTGTCCTGTCAACCTGTTGTTCGTTCTTCCGTGAAAAGAGTTTTAATACATTTTTCCATGAGTGAGAACTGGAACTCTCTAACTCAAGAGAGAATTTTAAAAATTCAATTAAACTTAACCGTATTATTGGCTCAGCATAACATGTAACATGTAACATAATCTTGTTTGTGACCCACTTACACTTATGCCCTCCAAAAGTTTGGAAACGCCCTAGAAAAGTGGGGTTTTGGACAATATTGGCATGAATCCTCTTTAATTTGTGATAATTTTGCACTGATAGGGGATGACACAAACTACGAAAACATATTTTTTTACATAAACAGTTTATACATAGAAAAAACGTTTCGATTCATCAAAATATCCACCATTAGCAGTTATTACAGCTCTGCATAATCTGGGCCTAAATTCATTGTATTCTAAACTTAATTGGCAATCAATTGTTGAAGCAATTAAGGTGTGCTGACCCAAAAATCTTTTAAAAACCTGGGCCAAGTTTAAACCAGTAACCAGGTATCACAGCTGGCAAAGGGAACGTGTTGGTATTGCCATTATTATGTAATCAAAATGAAAATTATTATTGCTGGTATTCAATGATAATGTCAAGTTACTTTAATGTATTTGCACCAAAAAATGATAAGGATTTATGCTGATATCGTACAAAACCACACTTTGCCAGAGGTGTTTCCAAAGGGCAGTGTACTTAATAAAGCTGGTGATTTCAGATGAAGATTCTTCTTTTTCTAAAAGTTTATTTTAGTTCATCTGTTACACCATCTAAAATTGGGTGTGACTCAGACAAAAGTGGGCAAAGTAAAATATTAAATAACTATTCAATCAAATGTTTCCGCATTTTCTACTGCACAAACACACAGGTTAATGTTCTCATAACTCAAAAGCAGTTCCTGCTTAAAACAAAATCATTACTATCAAAATTGGTCCCATATCCTCTCTCTCTCTATATATGTGTGTGTGTGTGTGTGTATATATATATATATATATATATATATATATATATATATATATAGCATATGCAATATTTTCATTTCTGCACTATTGATTACATTTTTATTAAGCTTGTCTCCTATATATTTCATTTATGAATGACAATTAAAGCATTGGTTTTGAACTATACAGCAGATTTGAATAAACTAACGAAAGTGAAAAAGCTTCCTGTATTGTTTGCGATTGACGTCAAAGGTTGGGCATTGAATCAAACTCTTCGGTACATTATTTTGGCACCAAACCGTGTTTATCTTAGCAGGAGAAAGACAAATTAGACAGGTGACAACATAATCAGGTTGTGTGACATTTGTCCTCGAAAACAATAAACATAAGACCCAGATGAGGAGTTATGTTATGTATGCACGTTATGTTGCCAACTGTGCAAAATCAACTGAAAACTGCTGTCCTACACTCTTAAAAATAAAGGTGCTTCACGATGCCATTCACAAAAGGTTCTTTGTGACGAAAGAAGGTTCTTCAGATTATAAAAAGGTAAGAAAGAGACGGTTCTTTAAAGAACCTTTGTGGAACCAAAAATGTTTCTATGGCATCGCTGTTAAGGACCTTTGTACAATACGATGATAACATAGCCCACACAGTAAAGAAGTTGATTACGTGAAGGAAGAAATACGTGACATAAATGAGTAACGCTTCCAGTAAATGGAGCTGTAGACGCAGAACAGGTTTAATGTCATTGTTTACATACTACAGATCAGTTTGATAAGTTAAAACCCCTGAAACTCTTTAGAAGACGTGACAAAAAAAGGAAAATCAATGATTATTATTTAAGCTAAACAAACATGGTATATAATTCATTTTGATGCACTGTGCTGAAACATGTTTGTTTCAGGTATTAAATGTGTTGAAGGGTGAGAAAATATACATGTTCCCTTCTTGTGGAGTGACATTCCTTTCTTTATTAGTTTCTACATCTTCAGTGGCAATGACATTCAGAGTTTTAGTTCCATGTATCCATGTATCACCATTGTGTCTTTTTGACTTTTCTTAACTTGAGCTCAAAGTTGCTTGACACTCCACGATTGATCAGCTCTTGTCTTATCTGTAAAAAAAATGGACAATCAGAAATGATTTTAATTTCCATTGTACTTTACTGGTTATGGTTACTGATAAACTTTCCGAGAGAAAAAAAACTGAAAATGTCATTGTGAAAAAGTCACAGATGTCAGATAAAAGTGCTTCCAAACAACAACTTTTATTATGAAAAGTGTGACTTACTTGACGCAAAGTATCCTCAATGTTTCCACTCTGTGTTAGGTCTGAAAATGAGTTAAATTTCATTTGAACTCCTATGACGGTTTCTAAAAGAACACAAACACATAAAAAGATATTCTAACATATGTCTTAATTGATAATACTAACACAAAATTGTTATTATGATCCATAATAACTATTATTATTATTCATTGAATGGATAAAATATATCGTTGGTGCTGACGAGAGAATGAACACAAAAAATACAAATTTTACAAGTCTCATAATTATGGTGATTCTGATACTAATGCAACATTAATTCAAAAGTCGATTAATACCTGCCAATGAAGTTACTGTTGAAGGGGCTGTTAAAAAAAAAATAGTGTTCAGTTATAAAACACTTCTGTAAAGAACATTAAAAACACATTGACACAGTCATATGATGAGTCTTTAATCAATCACAGTATTATTACTTGATGGGACTGTGGTGGTGATGGTGGTTGATGTGGTGGTTGCTGTAAGAATGAACACAAACACAGTTAAAAACATCATGATCTCACTTTGTGGGTGCAGGTTTTATTTAATTCCAACTGAAATGGGAATTTTGCAATTATTTAATTACCTATCAGTGTTGTTGGATCAGGTGTTGTTGTAATGCCTGTTGAAGAAAGAGAGTATTAAATGACAAAACACCTATATAAAATACATAAAAATATTGCATGGTCTTATAACATTTGACTTATTTCCACTCTTCAGGTGTCATACAAAAATGGATTTTAGCTAGGAAAATGTTCAGATATTTTACGAAACTAGCTTTACAAGCATAAAAACATCCATGCCCTTTGTTCCACTTTATTGACATTGAAGCAATGGACTTTACTGGCAATGTTACTTCATTTATATTTTCATATATTATTATTGATTTTAGTCATAGTCTACATAGTTTTATTTTATTTCAGGTATCCTTTTTCTCAATTAATTAAGGTGTTTTTAATATTTTTGGTTAACTGCAATAACCTTGGAGCAACAGGAGCTAAAAGTTGATTTTGGTGTTTTTACGCAGAGCTTTTGCACATGCTAAAATGAAATAAAAATGTTATTACCTGTTGTGCTGGTTTCCACTCTAGTGGTGGTTTCTGAAAGAATGAACACAGACAGCTCATGAACTCACTCAAAGGAATTTCCTATTCCAGGAAAGCCATTATCGCAAAATAGATCAAGGGTGAAAGGGGTTTTACTGCATTATTTTGCGAAAATAACCATCTGACTATACATTATGCTAATTAATATCAGTTGTCCATGAAATATTGATTGAAGTGTGAATGGATATTATGTGAAGAAACAATCAATTATACAATTTAGCTGAGTTATTAGACTCAAATATTTAATGACATCACTGACCAATCATCATCAAGAATTACTAACTTACTATTAACATTGGCACTTATCTTGTTAAAATAAAATTAAATAAAATTAGGTTCAAAAGTAGAAGGTTAAGCACAAGAATAAAGCCATTCAAGTGCTTATATTAATGCCATGGGAAACAATAAAATAAAAAGTGAAATAAGCAGGCTAATAAAATAAAAATAATAAAAATGAAATAAAATAAGGTTCAAAAGTAGAAAGTTAAGCACAAGAATAAAGCCATTTAAGTGCTTATATCAATGCCATGGCAAACAATAAAATAAAAAGTAAAATATGCAGGCCAATAAAATAAAATAAAATAAGGTTCAAAAGTAGAAAGTTAAGCACAAGAATAAAGCCATTTAAGTGCTTATATTAATGGCATTGCAAACAATTAACTAAAAAGTGAAATATGGAGGGCAATAAAATAATAATAATAATAATAATAATAATAAAATAGGTTTAAAAGTAGAAAGTTAAGCACAAGAACAAATATGGAGGGCAATAAAATAAAAAAACTAAACTAAACTAAAATAAAATAAATAAGGTTCAAAAGTAGAAGGTTAAGCACAAGAGTAAAGCCATTCAAGTGCTTATATTAATGCAGTGGCAAATAAAATAAAATAAAATAAAATAAAAAGTGAATTTTGCAGGGCAATAAAATAATAAGAAAAAAATAAAATAAAATAACAAGGATCTTCTGTAAACTACACTGTAAAAAACAATTTGTTGAGTCCACTTAAAATAATTTGTAACCTGGCTGCCTTAAAATTTTAAGTTCAGTTAACTCAAAAAAAAAAAGTTTCTTCAGCTTGAAATGTTAAATTATACTAAGTGACAGCTGAATGTTGAATCAACTTAAAATTGTAAGGCAGCTGGGTTACTTACCGATCTGTTAAGTTTAGCAAACACAAATATCTAAGTTGTTACTTAGTACAACTTAACATTTCAAGTTGACTAAACTTATTTTAGTTGACTGAACTTAAAAGTTTAAGGCAGCAGGGTAACAAATTATTTTAAGATGACTCAACAAATTGTGTTTTTTATTTTTTACAGTGTACATAAGAACAAAAATGTTGCATTGCTGTAGGATGATTCTGTCATCACTCGCTGCTTTATTACCTGGTGTGACTGTGGTGGTTTCTGTAGTGGTTTCTGAAAGAATGAACACAATTTAAACACAATTAAAACGCCCTGTGAGTTATGACAAGTGTGGTTTTCCTTCCCGGTAAAGATGCTCACTGATTTCTCAAGTTCATAACAGGCTACGTTTTCAAAAAACAGATTTGGTTCAAACTGAAGGGTCTTTAATCACCTGAAGCTGCTGTTGTTGGTACAGGTGTTGTTGTAGCTCCTATTAAAGAAAAAGAGCATAAAAAATGTTGCATAGCTGTATGATGATTCTTTCATTACTTGTGGCTTTATTACCTGGTGTGGTAATTACCAGTGGTCATTCTAGAAAGCATTTGATTGAACAAATAATTGTATATTGAGTCATAAATGAGGAGTCATCAATATATTTGGTCCTTTTTCTTAGAAGAGAAAGACTGTATAGTTTAAATATATATAAAATCCAAAAATGTATTTTCTCTTCACCCCTACACTAACATATAGATAAACTCATGACGAAATACAGAAGACTATAGTGGTTTCTGTGGTCATTTCTGAAATAATGAACACAAAAACACCATTGCATTGTGAAAAGCTGTGTAATTAGTGATATGACTCTACATTATGCCTGTACGTCATGTCTGTCCTGTCTGAACTTCATTTAGACTCAAAGCTGTTTGTTAGGAATTGATTTTTCTTTCAGAAGCTTTGCGCTTAAAGAGCTAATAAAATATTTTGTGTAATTAAGTACTTGTGTAATAAGCAGGGTCCTGATCACCCTGTCAGGGTTTATTCTGCGCTAACAATCCTTTAGGTGGTGGTGAGAAAAACAGATCTGGTTGTAATTCAAAGGTTTAATTCATAAGTACCTTCTGTTGTTGTTGGTGCAAATATTGTTTGTGCTCTGGCTGTTAAAGGTGAAAAAGATAATTAAATTCAGAAACACTTTTTATTGTCTGTTCCACAATTAGACTGACAATCAAACTGTACATAAAACCTTACTGAGTGACACGACTGACAAGATCACCAGCAGATGTTGTGAAACCAGAAACGATCTCATGATGAATCCAAAAATTAACCCACAATGTAGAAGTCCTTCTTCTGTAATCTGAAAGAGCTTTATTCTCACTAAACCAATGCTAATCTGGAATAGCAGAAATAATAACAACTTATTAGAAATGAGATTTGTCTAACAGCCAATATAAACAGCCAAAAGGCCCCACTTTATATTATGCATTTTTTAATACAAATTAATTTGTGAATTAGTCTAAATATGAATTTACTAAGTTGTAAATAAAACAAAGGTTGTTTTACAAGAAAATATATTTGGACAAGAAAATACTAAAATACTATACTACTAAAAATATAGTATGTTTTACAAGAAAATACTTTCATTCATTCCACTTCAAAATCTCATGTTTAATTCAATGCGTTACTTGCCATTTCTTTGTAATTATTTGTTTAATTCACTAGCAATTTTTAGCAAAGTGAAAACAGTTTCAAAGTCAGTTTGTTTCAGTGTGTCTCAAAGTGAATAACATTTATAATTTCATAAATATAAATGCACAGCAGATCAAGACACCTATTATATACAGTGCCAGAAATCCATATTAAAGCCTATTACACCTGCTATATAATGTGGCACTGGTATCTTGTGTTCTGTCGTATTGTTTTGTAAAATCATAAACACATTAAGCAACTTGATTAGCTTATTGCTTATTTATTGGCATATGTTTATAGCAAATATACCCATTGTTATGTAAGGTATAAGGCGATAAACTGTAAGAGAATAGCTTATTGGATGTTAAATATTAAATAGAAAGGTCTGTCTGACTTACCTCATACAGCTTCTGAGCTGCTTTTGCACCTTCTGTGAGTTAGCAGGAAGTTTCAGCGGTTTATAAGCACGTCCTGGCACTGTTTATAGGGAAACATCATCTGGAATGGAAAAAAAAATGTTTTGTTGGAATACTGCCATTCATTCTTTAGAAACAAACTAACTTAAAAAAAAAAAAAGAAAAGAAAAAAAAACAACTCACCTTCATCAAAAAGTCCTTTGTTCAGATATAATCTCACTTTTACTAACAGAAATACTTTATATAGGCCTGTATATCCTTCACTTACTTTATTTACTAACAGATAAGTATCAAAGATAATTCAGTGATTATGGTACATGATTCAGTACCTGCAACATACTGTAATAAAATATCCCATTACCCTGTACAATGGTAATACCACAGTACTCTTTCCTGTGAGTTTTTTTAGGCTTTACACAATACAAAACCTGAGAATGTCTGAACACACATTACTTGAGGAAATTCAGAGAGCACAGCAATGCGATGTTTACAAAACACTAGTAGCCTAAACACTGCCTGGGGGTTTCTAATACTCCTGAGGGAGTCACTGGTAATTTGACATCTTTCTGACTGCCGTAATCCATTATTCTATATTTTTTTATATTCATTTATAAAGAATGTACAGATAAATATCAACTGAACAGGTGACAACACATGAACAGGTGAGAAACTACAATAGTTACTTTGTGTTCACAGAAAATGAGTGAGAGTGACAATATCAATTATAACGATACCATTATCAGTCTTTGCAGGATCTGTGACCATCGGTTGTCATCAATTACTGAATTAATAAGACAATAAAGCGTCTCTGTTCTGACACACTTTATGGCCACCTGCTGTTTAACTGATTGAAATATTTAAACGAGTTTATAGATGCTGAGAGAAGGATTCATAAATACCGAATCCAAAACTTCACAGCAACAATTATACCCTTACAAAAATTAACTGTGGTTTTACTACAAATAAAACCAATATACCATGGAACCTAAAACAAGCTCTTCTCTCAGTCTATCAAATATGTCAGTATTTGCCAGTACAAAAACATAATTTCTTGTTTAAAACAATAAGAACTTTTTTTTTCACTTGTGCGCACTAAAAAACAAAAACAAAGTAAACTATTTTTACTCACTAATGTCCTAAAAAGAATATATTTTTCCTCAAAAGAGATGACCAGTGATACAAAACCTAGTAACTGCCCTTCCTGTGACTTTCTAATATCAATATATTTTATTATAGCATAACTGTGTTTATTCTTTATTTATATCTTACAATATTATTTTAATCCACTTATATTAAGATACTGAGATGCCTATGTCTAAACATTTTAGAGACAGACAAGATCGTTGTGATATATGTCAATGTTGATCAGCTTGTGTGCTGTCAAGCCTCATTTATTCTTATTGACAATTGCTTACAAATATGTTTAAAACATTTCACATTTATGTTTTGCAATTTAAAAGAGACTATTCAAGAAGAGAGTTCACAACTACGTCAAGTATTTGTCATCTTACTTAAGTTGTGCTTCTAGTAAATGGAGTTGCAGTGGAAGAACATGTTTAATTTCATTGTTCACATACTACAGATCAGTTTGATTAGACTTAAACCCCTGCAACTGTTAAAGAGGTCTGATAATACAAAAGTGTGATCAGAAAAAGAAGAAAAGTGGACCAATAAATATTCAAGCTAAATCAGCATAGAAAAGAGTTGGAACATATACGATTAAGGTAATTTTTTATTTGGACATCATTATGTGTGTTATATACACATGTGAGAAAGTTGAAGGGTGAAAAAATATAAAGGTTTCCTTCCTATTCCTCTCTTCATCAATGGCATCAACATCTTCAACAACAGCGATGCTCATCATTTGAACTCATTTTCATGAGTCTGATGCTACGGCTGCATCTTTTTGACTTTCCTCAACTTCATCTTGATGCTACCTGACAGTCCACGATCGACCAACTCTTGTTTCATCTGAAACAAAGAAGAACACACAGATCAAAATGTATTTTGTTTCTGTTGCACTCTGTTGATTATGCAGGTCCATAAAACATAAAATGCTCTGGTGACTTACTCGATCCAAAACAACCTCAATGTTTCCACTCTGTGTTAGGTCTGAAAATGACTTAAGTTTCATTTGAACTCCTATGACAAAAAGGTCTAAAAGGACACACACATAATAAGACATACTAACATATCATTACATGATAACAGTAATACATAATTGTGATTGAAGTCCTACCTGAGCCATTGTTCACAAAAAAGGCCCAACGACCCGGGACGCCTACGTTAGTCGAGTTCTTAAGGATTGGGATGGAGTGGCCATTATTTGGATCATAATGAATTTGATAGTAGTCAGTGGAGCCTACTGTGTCGTATCCAGCCTATTAAAATCAATCAAATGTTATATATATAATACACAGCTAGTAAATCATTATTTCAATACTGTAATGTTTGTTTTACCCCCACTGCATATGGCATCTCATCACAGTCACCATAATTCATCAGAATGAAAGAAAAACCACCCCCTGAAATTAAAACTGCTTGAACTGTGACTCTCTGAAAAGAAAAGAAACAACATCATGATTAACAGTTTATACAGCCTTCAGTCTTTTGCCTGAAAAAAAGAAAGAGAAAGAAAGAATGAAAGAAGAAAGAATTTACCGGGCCTTCACGACGATTAAATGCATTCATATCCCATGTTTGCACATAGTCCCACGTTGCAACAAAGACCCAAGAAGCAGTGAAGCCTTTTCCAGGGAAATACTGGTTTATATCCTGAGTGGCGCGAGTAAGAACACTTCCATTGGTGTACTGCTGATACGAGTATATGCCTATACCAACGTCATCAAGTTCAGTCCAGAGCGGAGCAATGTAATCTTCATTTCCATATGTGGGAAATTGGTAAGGAGGATGAGCTTCTGGTAAAGGTTGGTTGAATGTAAGCAGTCCGTTATTATTAACCTGAAATAAAAGAGATCAGTTCAAATACAGCAGTAAAGCATGAACTGGCTTATCACAACAACTGCATTTACATTAGACTGGCTATAGAACTGAATTCTCACATATATGCTGCTGTAAGTGCGATTAAAGTATGTAAATGGAGTGGAGAAGGCAACCCTTGAGAGGTATCACCACCAAATTCAAGAATTTCAGTGTCTCCTGCCGCTGCACCAAATGGATAAAATATTGCCGGTGTTGATGAGAGAATGAAAACAAAAAATACAAATGAACAGTTTTTACAAGCCTCATAATTATGGCGATTCTGACACAAATGCACCATTAATTAAAAAGTCAATAGATACCTGTCCATGGACTTTTTGTTGCAATGGCTGTTTTGAAGAAAAATAGCGTTCAATTATAAAACACTTTTGTAAAGAACATTAAAAACACATTGCACAGTCATTTGATGAGTCTTCAGTTATTCGTAGCATTATTACTTGTTGAGACTGTGCTGGCTGACATGGTTGTTTCTGAAAGAATGAACAAATATGAACACCAATAAATACCTCATGAACTCACTTCACAAGTGCAGTTTTTATATATCTCCTACTGAAATGGGGAGTTGGGGCATTTGACTTTAATTCTTTAATTACCTGACAGTGTTGTTGGTCCAGGTGCTGTTGTAATGCCTGTTATAGAAAAAAGATTAAATCATAAAAACAATGCATGGGCTTATGATATTCGATCCATTTTCAGTTTTCAGGAATGTCATACTTTAGTAATAAGCACAAACCTAGTCACATTTTACGTAGGAAAAATGTCATGATATTAGACAGATGCTAAAAGTCTTTTCTGCCATTCCTACAGAGGCACACATACCTTATGAAACATGTTGTGTTTGTTTTATTCACATCATAAGCAGCATTTTAAAGTTGTGAGAAAAACAAGTTTAATTCAAAGGTCTGCAACTACCTGTTGTTGTTGTTGTTGGTTCAGGTGTTGTTGTTGTAGTTTCTATTAAAGAAAAAGAGCATACAATTACAACACCATAAGAAAAAAATGTAAACAAAAAAAGTTGCACAGGTGTATGATGATTCTTTCATCACTTGCAGCTTTATTACCTGGTGTGGTTGATGTGGCTGGCAATGTGGTGGATTCTGAAAGAACGAACACAAATACAAACACCATTAAATACTTTGTGAGCTCACTTGAGTGCAGTTTTCTTTTTCTGTCTTCACATACAGGAAGTTTCTTACATGTTGAAGAAATCAATTGAAAAATGCACTAATCTATGATTTGCTACTTGATACTGCTAGTGATGAGAGACCGGTGCTCATTCTAGAAAGCATTTGATTGGACAAATAATTGTATAAATGAGGAGTAATCAATATTTTTTTTTATCAATATCTTTGTTCTTAGAAGGGAAAGACTGTACATTTTAACTGTAAATATCATCTAAAAGTTTATTTTGTCTTCACTCCTTCACTAACATATAGATAAGCTCATGACAAAATATCTGTTAAGACTGTAGTGCTTTCTGTGGTGGATTCTGAAAGAATGAACACGAATACAAATACCATTAAATATAGAGTGAACCCACTTGACAAGTGTGGTTTTCTTTCCTGATAAAAATCACAGATTTCTCAGTTTCATAACAGGCAACATTTTTTTTTTTTTTTTAACAGATTTGATTCTAATTTAAAAGTCTATAAGTATGTGTCAATGTTGTTGTTGGTTCTATTAAAGAAAACAAGCCTAAAATTACAATGAACTTCTGTAAACAGTAATAAATGTTATTACACAGCTCTTTGGAATGCTGGATTCTGTTTGGTCAGTCGAGTCTACAACAGTAGTCATTAACAACGTCGAATAACATAACAATCATCCGGGTATTCGAGGCCGGCGCTTCTTTCACGCCTCTCATATCACACCGCCATGCTCTCTCTACTTTCATTCTAAGGCTGGCCGTAACTACCTGTTGTTGTAACTACCTGTTGTTGTTGTTGGTTCAGGTGTTGTTGTTGTAGTTTCTATTAAAGAAAAAGAGCATACAATTACAACACCATAAGAAAAAAATGTAAACAAAAAAGGTTGCACAGGTGTATGATGATTCTTTCATCACTTGCAGCTTTATTACCTGGTGTGGTTGATGTGGCTGGCAATGTGGTGGATTCTGAAAGAACGAACACAAATACAAACACCATTAAATACTTTGTGAGCTTACTTGAGCGCAGTTTTCTTTTTCTGTCTTCACATACAGGAAGTTTCTTACATGTTGAAGAAATCAATTGAAAAATGCACTAATCTATGATTTGCTACTTGATACTGCTAGTGATGAGAGACCGGTGCTCATTCTAGAAAGCATTTGATTGGACAAATAATTGTATAAATGAGGAGTAATCAATATTTTTTTTTATCAATATCTTTGTTCTTAGAAGGGAAAGACTGTACATTTTAACTGTAAATATCATCTAAAAGTTTATTTTGTCTTCACTCCTTCACTAACATATAGATAAGCTCATGACAAAATATCTGTTAAGACTGTAGTGCTTTCTGTGGTGGATTCTGAAAGAATGAACACGAATACAAATACCATTAAATATAGAGTGAACCCACTTGACAAGTGTGGTTTTCTTTCCTGATAAAAATCACAGATTTCTCAGTTTCATAACAGGCAACATTTTTTTTTTTTTTTTAACAGATTTGATTCTAATTTAAAAGTCTATAAGTATGTGTCAATGTTGTTGTTGGTTCTATTAAAGAAAACAAGCCTAAAATTACAATGAACTTCTGTAAACAGTAATAAATGTTATTACACAGCTCTTTGGAATGCTGGATTCTGTTTGGTCAGTCGAGTCTACAACAGTAGTCATTAACAACGTCGAATAACATAACAATCATCCGGGTATTCGAGGCCGGCGCTTCTTTCACGCCTCTCATATCACACCGCCATGCTCTCTCTACTTTCATTCTAAGGCTGGCCGTAACTACCTGTTGTTGTAACTACCTGTTGTTGTTGTTGGTTCAGGTGTTGTTGTTGTAGTTTCTACTAAAGAAAAAGAGCATACAATTACAACACCATAAGAAAAAAATGTAAACAAAAAAAGTTGCACAGGCGTATGATGATTCTTTCATCACTTGCAGCTTTATTACCTGGTGTGGTTGATGTGGCTGGCAATGTGGTGGATTCTGAAAGAACGAACACAAATACAAACACCATTAAATACTTTGTGAGCTCACTTGAGTGCAGTTTTCTTTTTCTGTCTTCACATACAGGAAGTTTCTTACATGTTGAAGAAATCAGTTGAAAAATCAGTTGGCACTTCTTTCACGCCTCTCATATCACACCGCCATGCTCTCTCTAGTTTCATTCTAAGGCTGGCCGCACACTAGACGATTGTCAAATCTCAATCGATTTTAAAAACCAGGGGAGACCACAGACATGAAGACAGTTTTATATGATTTTTAACCTTATACTCCTTTGAACGCACACACTAGTGACATGCGTGTCACACTTAGCATTGATTTGAGTTCAAAGTCTTGATTTGAGTTCAAGGCTTATGGTCCTAGTCTTATTTTGCGATAGAAACAGGCTGCATGTACTTAATTACTTACATGAAACACATCTGTAAAGTACACAGAAAAGTTGCATAGGCATATGATCATTTACTATTCAACTTCAATACAATACGTGACATTTTTAGGTTGTGAGAAAAACAGGTCTGGTTTTAATTTATAAGTACCTGCTGTTGATACGGTTGTTGTTGTTGCAGATGTTGTTTGTGCCCTGACTGTTAAACAGATAGAAAGATGGTTAAATTCAGAAACAGATATTTGTTTGTCACATATTTTATTGTCTTTTCCACATTAAGACTGATAATCAAACAGTAAACAAACCCTTACTGATCGACACGACTGATAAGAGCACCAGCAGATGTGAAACCAGTAACAATCTCATGATGAATCAGAGATAAAATCACAATGTAGAAATCCTTCTTCTGTAATTGGAAAGAGTTTATTCTCACTAAACAAATAGTAATGTGGAGTATCGGAAATAATAACTTGAGATATGAGAAATTAGATATATCTCCAGTGTTGAAATTTAACAATAGGAGCTGCCATTATTCAAAAGGTCCCACTTTGTTGTTAGAAAAACAGCCAATATTCAATTAATTCACAAGTTAATAAATGAATTATTCGTACTGATTTAGCCCATCTCCGTTTGATTTTTTGGAGTTGTAAATAAAATTTCTACTCTTTCTTAAAAATTTAAATTTCTCTTCAAAATTTCATGTCTAATTCAAATGTTACTTGCCATTTCTTTGTAATTATTTATGTAATATACATGCCATTTCTGAGTGAAAATTGTGCCAATTTTCTTTCAATCTGTGTTGAGTTACATTTTATCTTGATCAGACTTTTATAGTAACAGAATTTTTTGCAATACATGTACATGATAAGCAGATTTATCAAATGTTTTACATTTTAGAATTTTATAAAAGCACAGCAGATCAAGGCACCTAATATAAAGCAATTGAAATCCATGTTAAATCCTAATTACACCTGCTATATAACGTGGCAGAACATAAATAAAGATAAATTTTTTTTTTTTTTTTTTTTTTATTTGTTAGTGTTTTATAAAATCAAACAGATTATGCAACTTGATTGTCTTATTGCTTTTTTTTTTCTTTTGTCTGAACCTATGACAAAATACACCCATTATTATGTAATGTTTAAGTTGCATAATGCATTACACAAGTTAAGACAAACTATAAGAGAATATAGCTTGTGGAGCGTTAAATATTAAATAGAGAGATCTGACTTACCTCATACAGCTTCAGAGCTGCTCTTGCATCTGCTGTGAGTTAGCAGGAAGTTTCCTTGGTTTTTATGCATGCACTGATTACAAAGAAACATCATCTGGAATGGAAGAACAAATGTGTTTTTGAAATACTTCAGTAATTCTAAATTCTATTGCGTAAAAAAGAAAAAAAAAAAAAGAACTCACCAAGATCCAAATGTCATTCCTTCAGATATAATCTCAGATTTGCTCAGATACAAACCGTGAGAATGTCTGAACACACACTCCTCGAGGGAATGCAGATGATCCCACAGAAAAAATGAATATCATCTGACACTGTCTGTCAAGCCTCATTTATTCTTATGAAATTCAACTTGTTTATTTTTTATGGGTATTTAAAAGTTACAGGTATTTAAAAGTTACAGGAAAGAGTTCAAAACTGGGTCAAGTATTTGTCGTCTTACATAAGTGTTTCTAGTAAACAGAGTTGCAGTTGAGGAACATGTTTAATTTCATTGTTCACATACTACAGATCAGTTTTATTAGACTTAAACCCCTACAACTGTTAAAGAGATCTGATAATACAAAAGCATGATCAGAAAAAAAAAAATTGGATCAATGATTATTCAAGCTAAATCAGCATAGAATAGAGATGGAACATATACGATTAGTGTACTTATTTTTGACATCATTGTGTGTGTTATATATGCAAGAAAGTTGAAGGGCGAAAGATGTAAAGGTTTCCTTCCTGTGGAGTGACATTCCTCTATTTTCAATGGCGTCAACATTTTTAACAGCAGTGATGTTCATCGTTTTAACTCCTTTTCATGAGTCTGATGTTAAGGCTGCATCTTTTTGACTTTCCTTAACTTCATCTCGACGCTATTTGACAGTCCACGATTGACCAGCTCTTGTTTTATCTGCAACAAAGACAAACAGACAGATTAAAATGTATATTTTCATTGTATTGATTATGCAGGTCCATAAAACATAAAATGCTCTTACTTGATGCAAAACAACCTCAATGTTTCCACTCTGTGTTAGGTCTGAAAATGACTGAAGTTTCATTTGAACTCCTATGACAGTTTCTAAAAGGACACACAAAAAATAAGACATACTAACATGATATAAACAAACTGATAATAGTAACACATCATTCTGATTAAAGTCCTACCTGATCCGTTGTTCACAAGAAAGGCCCAAGGACCCGGAATGCCTACATTAGTCAAGGTCTTGAGGATTGGGTTTGAGTAGCCATTATTTGGATCATAATGAATTTGATAGTAGTCAGTGGAGCCTATTGTGTCGAATCCAGCCTATTAAAATCAATCAAATGTTATGTATATAATACACAGCTAGTAAATCATTATACAATACTGTGATGTTTATTTTACCCCAGCTGGAAAGACCTCCCCAGCACAGTCACCATAATTCATCAGAATGAAAGAAAAACCACCACCTGAAATTAAAACTGCTTGAAATGTGATTGCCTGAAATGAAAAAAAAAAAAAAATCATGATTTACAATTTATACAGCCTTCAATCTTTTGCCTGAAAAAAGAAAGAAAGAAAGAAACCATTTACCAGGGCTGCATGACGATTAAATTGATTAATATCAAATGTAAGCACATATTGTAGTCCCAAGTTTCAACAAAGACCCAAGAAGCAGTGAAGCTGCTTCCAGGGAAATACTGGTTTATATCCTGAGTGGCGCGAGTGAGGACACTTCCACTGTTGTACTGCTGATACAAGTATATGCCTAAACCAACATTATCATGGTCACTCCAGAGTGGAGCAATGTAATTTTCATTTCCATATGGGAAAAGAGTAAGGATGAGATTCTGGTAAAGGGTAGTTGAATGTAATGAGTCCACTATTATTAACCTGAAAAAAAGAAATCAGTTCAAATCAACCAGTAATGTACGAACTGGCGAATCACAATATTTGCATTCAAGCAGTGGAACTGGATTCTCACGTATGTGCTGTTGTACTTGCGGCCAAAGTATGTAAATGGAGTGGAGAAGGTAACATGTTCGTAGGCAGTGTTGGGAAGGTTACTTTGGAAATGTAATAGGTTACAGATTTAAGTTACAAGTTACTTGATTTAAAATGTAATAAGTAGTGTAACTTTTCAATTACTTTGTTAAAGTAATGTAACTTATTACTTTTAATTACTTTTTGATTACTTTTCTAAATTTCTAATATTTTCAACTGTTAATCTTTTTGAAACATTTAAACCAGGCAGAGTTAACTTTACAGTAGCACTGATCTGAGTTGAAATATTTAAACACTTCCATGAAGAAATCAGTTGCTAGCAAATGGCAAGTTCAAACTAGACATTTTAGGGACACAGTGCAGTCAAACCAGTTTTCTTACACAACAATTCACCACATAAATAATTAAATAGTAGTACTAGTTTGTTAGTTATCTTATAATCCATTACAGTGTACAAAAAAAAAAAAAAATACAGCAAGTCTGCATGATACCAGAATGACAGAATTAAGAAATTGTCCACATAATATTGAATTAAGCTTTGATATTTTATTAGCTAAGCAAACACAAAGCTTCCGCCAAGAAATATTATCAAGCATATAGCACTGACTTAAGTTCCCCAGAAAGAGTCTGAGCTGTGTAATAATTTAATTTAAAGCACAGCCACCACAAATTCAGACTTTTTTTTTTTTACTTATATTTTTGGGCTTTTTATGCCTTTTATTGTGATAGGACAGTAGAGAGATGACAGGAAAGAGCTGGGAGGAGAGAGGGGAGCGGGATCGGCAAAGGACCTTGAGACGGGGATCGAACTCAGGTCACCGTGAGCGCAGTTGCGCTATATGTCATAAGATCATAACATAAATAACATCATAACAAAAAATAGTTTAATAGCTATGATACTGGGTTTGAAATCAAATGTTTGCATAGTTAAGACAGAAAACACTAGCATCTAACAATGCCTTGGAAAAAAAACAATCTTAAAAAATAAAGTTTATGCATAAACCCAAATAGGAAATAAAACAGTTATCGAATAAGCATGTGTCCTATTCTGTGTCCCAAACTCCTGAAACACTGCTGTCTCATTTTAGAGCAGTCAATGCAATTTAAAAGAAGTCAATTAAATCTGTAAGTGGGGGTGGGTGTGTGAAAAAATTCAGATGTAATCCCCTTTGTAATCACTGGCATTTTTCAAAAGTAACTGTAATTTAATTACATATTTTTTCTCAGTAACTGTAACTAATTACAATTACATTTATTTTGTAATTAAATTACGTAATTCCGTTACATGTAACTAGTTACTCCCCAACACTGTTCGTAGGTATCATAACCACTTTCAAGAATTTCAGTGTCTCCTTTCTCTGCGCCAAATGGATAAAATATCGCCGGTGCTGACAATAGAATGAACACAAAAAATAAAAATGAATGATTTTTAAATAATCAAAAGTTATAAATAACGAAAATAATACAAATGCACCATTAACTGAAAAGTTGATTAATACCTGTCCATGGAGTTGTTGTTACAATGGCTGTTAAGAATAATAGAGTTCAATTATAATACACTTCAGTAAAGAATATTTAAAACACATTGCATAGTCATATAACGAGTCTTCAATTAATCACAGCATTATATTTGTTGAGATTTTGGTGGTTATATTTTGGTTATAATATTTGACCCTGGCCACATCATTAAAAAGCAATGTTATTTAATTTCGATTTTCATATATTATTATTGATTTTAGTTAAAACTTTAATTAGTTATTATTACCTGTTGTGCTGGTTTCTACTCTGGTGGAAGTTTCTGAAAGAAAGAACACAAATACCATTAAACACCTCATGAACTCGCTTAAAGATTATAAATGTGTATCCTATTCATGTTTGTTCAATTCAGTTTTTTAAGGTTTTAAGAAAAACAAGTTTAATTAAAAACATCTATAAAGTCAACTACCTGCTGCTGTTGTTGGTTCAGGTGTTGTTGTAGTTGCTGTTAAGAAAAAAAAGCATAAAATTACAACAAACGTCTGTAAACTACACAAGAAAAAATGAAAACAAAAATGCTCCATAGCTGTATGACAATTCTTTCATTACTAGCAGCTTTGTTACGTTGTAACTGTGTTGGTTTCTGTAGTGGTTTGTGTTGTGGTTACTGGAACAATGAACACAAACACAAACCCCATTAAGTACCTAGTGAACCTGAGTGCAGTTTTCTTTTTCTGTGTTCATATACAATCAGTTTGAACATACATTTGGAATTAATCTACTCAAAAGTCCACTAATCTATGATTTGCTACTTGATATTGCTATTTAGAGGCTGGAGGTCATTCTTGATTTGACAAATAATTGTATATTGAATAATAAATGAGGAGTCATCAATATTTTTGGTCCCTTTTTTGAATGATTGTACATTTTGAATGTGTATATTGGCTAAAAGTTTATTTTGTCTTCAACCCTGCACTAACATATAGATAAACTCGTTACGAAATACCTGTTAGAACTGGTTTCTAAAAGATAAAACACAAATCAAACATCACTAAATACCTTGTCAACTTGTTTGACACAAGCGTGGTTCTCTTTCCTGGTAAAGATAGCTCACTGATTTCTTAGGATCATAATGGGTGAAATTTTTTTAAAACAGGTTTGGTTTTAACTGAAAGGTCTTTTTTTATTTTACCTGCTGTTGATGATATTATTTGTGCCCTGACTGTTAAACAGAAAGATTATTACATTTAAAAACACACATTTGTTTTCCGCCATTAAGACTAATAATCAAACAGGATCAAATCCTTACTGAGTGACACGACCTTAAGATCACCAGCTGATGTTGTGAAACCAGACATGATCTCATGATGAAGTCAGAGATAAAACCGTAACGTACAGTAAAAGTCCTTCTTCTGTACTCAGAAAGATCTTTATTCTCACTGAACCGCTGGTAATCTGGAGTATTGGAAATAATTGTAATTTATAGGAAATCAGATATTTCCTACTTTGAAATTTGACAGTAGGAGCTGCTTACAAAGCTGTTGTGAAAAACAGCCAATAATCCAACATCATACATTACCATAATCAGATTTCTACAGTAACAAATCATTTTGCAAAACATGTACACAATAAGACTTATCAAATGTTTTACATTTTATAATTTTATAAATGCACAGCATATCAAGACACCTAATATAAAGTGATGAAAATCCATATACTATATAACTTGGATTATTTAATTTTGAACATTCTTAATATATGAAGGAAAATATTTATTGAACACTGATACATGTTATTACATTGCTGTTTTATAAAATCATAAACACGTTATGCAAGTTGATTGGCTTATTGCTTTATTTTTGTAGATATTTTTATTAGGATAGATAGACTGATAGATACATAGATATTATCTCACACCTCACACCAAAAACTACAACGATACATGATTCAAGACCTGCAACATACTGTAATAAAATACACCATTACCCAGTGCAATGGTAATACAACGGTACTCTTTTCACATACTACAAAACCTAAGAATGTCTAAGCACACATTGCCTGAGGGAATTCAGAAAGCACAGTCATTTTTTTGTTTTGTTTTGTTTTGCATTTGCATTAAATTACAAAATACTAGAAAATTCTGCTGAGAGGTTTTAAGTTGCTGAGAAACTGTTAATATGACAATCCTCTTTTAAATGTTTATGAAATGGCTGCATTCATAAAGAATGTGCAGAATGAGGATCACACAGAATAAATAAATATCAGCTGACACATGAACAGGTAATTATCTAGATACCTCATTTGTTACTTTGTGTTCACAATACTTAAGCATTTATACAAAAAAATGGGAGAGAGACAGTCTCAATATTATAATGATATACTGGTCTTAGGACCAGGATCTGTTATTATATATCAGTTGGTATTAACTGCTCAACAAAGAAAACAATAATACCTCTCTGTTCTGACAGACTTTATCAGCACCTGCCGTTCAAGTGGATGAAGTGAAATTGAAACTAAAGGAAAGGCCAAAAAAATGACATTTAAATAACATACTAGTAGATGTATTTATTTAGCCAATGTTAACACCCAGCTAACAAAAATAAAAGAAAAATGTCTGCGAATGATTCCTAATAGCTGGCCAATTTTTAATCACTTTTCACTTTTAATGCATTTTTAATGTTGTGTTATATTACCCTGACATTAAATTACAAAATAATAATAATAACAGAATTTTATAATAATTATTAATAATTAAATAAGATTTTTTTCTTCTGACTGCCACAATCCACAATTTTTTCCCTCTTAAAAGCTGTGTAAACCCATTTGCTGTTGAAGGTAATGGAAATGCAAAAATGGTATGCAAATAATATACTGAATAAGAAACGCAAATAATCCAGCTGACACATAAACAGGTAATTCTTTAGACACTATAAATGTTACTTTGTGTTCACAACACTTCAGTGCTTACAGAAACTTCCTAACATTTATTAACATTCATTATTAGTTAAACGATTTGTGAGTCAGGGTGACTGAAGGATTGTAACAATCTCAGTATTAGTCATATGATGATACATCAGATGTAACTAAATACTAAATAAACAACACAGACTTTATCGCTATCTGCTGTTCAAGTGAATGAAATGAAATGAAATTTAGACTACAGTTTCTATATGTAGAAAGACAATCAGTTTGACATAAATATTTAAGTATGGATATACATTCAGTGGTTTAACCATCAGTTTAGGGCTTGAAAATGACAAAAGTATGACACTAACAAGTAAACATAGTCAATGGTTATAGGTCCTAGTAGCCTATTAATGTGTGATAACTAATTAGGTTACCACAGAAAATGTTAAGTTTATCACTGTGAAGTAAAATCAACAAAATAAACCAAACATCCAAACACCACAGACTAGAGCTTGACGATTAGCATAGCATCAAATGATTATTACACAGCAAACAACACAAAAGTGGCGTTTTTGGATCCAGACACTGATTTAATTTAGAGGTTCACCTGTATGCAGATTTGGTTTTTCATATTTATAGCAAACTTACATACTCCCAAAACAGACATGTGGAGAAACTGGTGAGAAAGAAATTAAATACATTCATCTTATTATAAGTCAGTGTGTATCATCAGAATGATTTTCAAACTAATATGTAGGGGTAAAAAAAAAACATATACAGTTGTTTTAAAGCACCAGTATCTCAGCTGTCTCCCTCTCGTGGTGAGCAAAGAAAAAGATAGTTTCCCTTTAACAATAGGCACCAATAAACTAAAATAAGCTCTTCTTATTAATTTTTAATTTCAATATCAAATATACTACTGTATATTATTATCAAATATACTGTGTTTAAATATATTGGTGTACTGCTTTTTATATAAAATATCTTTTTGCCAATCCAAATGAAGCAAGCTTGTTTTTTACTCACTGAACTGTGTATTAAACAGAAAGAAGCTGAGACCATCAAGACCATTTAAAGTTTAAAAGGAAAAACACATATAAATGTGACAAAGAAAAAAACTGATGTATCTTTTTTTTTCTTTGTATATGTTCGATTATGTTTGTATTTTGATAAGAATATGTATGTAAACAGAAAGCAAGTTGAAGAGTGAGACATTGTAGAAGTTCCTTTCTTGTGCAGTGACATTCCTCTTGAAAATGGAAATGACATTTATCATCAGAGACTTAACGAACCAGTCTTTGCTTTAATTTCTATCCATGGATGAGGCTGAAATATTACGGCTGTGTCTTTTTAACTTTTCTTAACTTCATCTTGACACTACTTGACA
The DNA here is from genome assembly GCF_022985175.1 of Labeo rohita. Taxonomy (NCBI): domain Eukaryota; kingdom Metazoa; phylum Chordata; class Actinopteri; order Cypriniformes; family Cyprinidae; genus Labeo; species Labeo rohita. The sequence goes on along the minus strand of NC_066880.1, from coordinate 3,392,009 downwards.
GTCCACGACTGACCAACTCTTGTTGTATCTGAAACAAAGATGAATAGACAGATCAAAATGTATTTTACTTCTATTTCATAAAACATAAAATGCTCCAGTGACTTACAATCTGCATAACAGCCTCAGTGTTTTCACTCTGTGTTAGATCTGAAAATGACATAAGTTTCATTCGAACTCCTATGATGCTTTCTAAAGAAACACACAAACATAATAATACATTATAACATGATATAAACAATCTGACAGATAATCCCGATGAAACTCCTACTTAATTGACTGTTTGCGATGAAGGCCCAACGACCAGGAAGGTTTACGTTACTCGTGTTCTTGAGGTTTTGGTAGTTGCCATTACTTAAATCAGGAATTAGAAAGTAGTTTGTGGAGTTTATTGTGTCGTATCCAGCCTAGTAAGACAATGAAAGAAAACTTATGACAAACCATAGTCGTCAAAGTCATTCCAGAGCGCAGCAATGAAATCTTCAATTCCTCTGGTTGGATTATAGTAAGGTTCTGATGCTAGTAAAGGTATGTTGAATGTAAGGAGTCCATTATAATTAACCTGTTATATGAGAAATCAATTTAAATCCAGCAGAAAATTTGCATTTGCATTCATATTTTCTGTGGATTGCCAACAGAACTAATTTCTCACATGTATCTGGTTGTATGTGCGGCCAAAGAACTGAAATGGAGTTGAAAGACCAACAGAACTGTAGCTTTCACTACCAGTTTCAACAATTTCGGTGTCTCCTGCTGCTAAGCCGAATGGATAGAATATATCTGGTGCTGCCAAGAGAAGGAACGCAAAAAATAAAACATGAACAGGTTTAACATGCATCCTCGTATTTAAGGACATAAATGTAACATTAACTCAGAGGTCAGTAATTACCTCTCCATGGCTCTGCAGCTGTTTGTGCAATTGCAAAAATAAATATAAATTATAAAACATATAGAACATATATAACTTTTTTATAGTAATTTTAAAAAACACACTGCACAGGCATAAGATGTGTGTTTCCTCACTAGCAGCATTATTACCTGATGTGGTTGCAAGTGTGATGGGAGTTTCTGAAAGAATAAACACAAATACATTACATATGTCATGAAGCTGGGTCAAGACATTTATTCATTTTTAAAGCTTTTATTACTAGTAGCATTATTACCTGCTGGTTCTATGGTGCTTTCCAGCGCTGTGGCTGAAAAGAATGAACACAAATACAAACACTCTTAAATACCTCATGAACTGAATGTAGATGCTTCTTCATTTCATGCTGAGTTTGTTCAGTTGACACCATAGGTAACGTTTAAAAAAATACAGATCTGGTTTTACAGTTTTTCTCAATTGCTTAAACACATTTCTTGAAATTATGCCTCGCTTTTGCGAAACTCTAAACACAAATCCGTAACTTCTAACTCAATTCTCCGAACTTACTATATTCAGGTCAAAATGAAGCTCTCCACTCAAAACAACTCAATCTTGCTGAAAAAAACAAACTTTTCTCTTAGACATGACACACAAACCCTCAAAAACACACACACTACAACACAGTTTTACACACTGATGAGATCAGTTGAAAACAATACTACGAAAACTGGTAATAACTGTTGCTTGGAAAAAAAAAATGATGAATACAACAAATGTATGCATTTGCAAGTGTTTTAATCCTTAATTTATTGTACTGTAGAGTACAGCACAAAACAGCAAACAACAACAAAAATAATTATTCTACCCCAGCATCCATGTCTTTGGTCTGGGACAGGCCAAACAACCTCCTCAACATCACACTCTAATTGGTTACAACCCTGGCACGCATCAGCTAAAATATAGAAGACTGCTTGTTTTCTTGCCCTTGCCCTTCCTATTTCTCTTCCATGTTGTTGTCGTCGTCCTCCTCCCTTCTTCTCCTCCTCTTCCTCTTTCACCTCCTATTCTTTGTCTTCGAAATTGCATATTACTGTATGCGGGATATTGATTGAAAAAGACCAGATAGGATACACGGTTACACTTTTACTAGTGGTCTGACAAAAAAAAAAAAAAAATCAACATAAAAAAAAAAAGAAATAAAATATAAATACATTACAAAGTCATTGTGAAATAGAAAAGAGAAATATGGGCAAAGGCCGAAATATAAATTAGAAAGTCCAGAATTTGTAACTCTTGTGTTGTCCTCTGTCTATATATGCTTCCCAACTGAAGGTTCATGAGATGTTGAGATGTACCTTTGAGCTATTACAGAGAACTGCTTTATCATCGGTTGATCTGTAGTCTCTACATTAGTGAAAGTCAGTATTCACTTGAACAATTCATGGCAAATTTACAAAAAGTCTAATAGAAATGTGTAGAATATGCTTGACAGCTAGATCAAAAATGTAGCATTTACTGCAAAGACATATACAATGAGCTAATGACTTGATGTTTTGAGGGGAAAGACTATAGCAACATGAAAACCGCAGACAAATCAGTTGCATAATCAGCTGCATGAATATACCAAAGCAAACGCAAAAAAAAAAAAATTGCACAATGTGCACAAGTGACTAGATGATGTGGAGGTTGAACAAGTAGTTTTGAGAATTTCATTTCTGATCTGAGAAATGCACCAAACTAAGCTGACTTTGGCACTTTTATCTCCATCGAAGGTTCTGATTGGTGTGTGATAGATTTTGACTCCTAGTGTTTCCACTTGGGTAATTGTGTGCTAATTGAGCTCAAACTTTGCAGACTCGAGTGAACAATATTGAATGCTAGTGCTTTCTAAATGATCACATGGTGTAAGCACTGAGAAATGTAGGGATTTGTGTGTAGAGTTTTGCAGTAACAGTTCACCAAATCTGACTCATGTGTTAAAGCAGGGGAATAGTGTTTATAGTTCAGGGAAATGGGTGTGCTTTTTGAAAAATGGCATTATGGTTTTGAAATTTTAGTTCAAAAGACTAGTTATAGTGTTTTAGCAATTGAGAAAAACTGTAATTCAAAGGTCTGTAATTACCTACAATTGCTGTTTGTGCCCTGGCTGTTAAAGAGAAAGAATTCAATTCAGAAACACAGATTTGTATGTTTTTATTGTCTTGGCAACATTAAGACGAATGATCAAACAGTAAATAAAACCTTACTGAGTGACAGGACTGATATGAACACCAGTAGATGCTGCGAAATTCGCATGATGAAGTCAGATTTTATCAGGGTCCTTCTGTAATCAGAAAGAGCTTTATTATTCTCACCACAAAATGCAATTGAACTGATCTTATTCTTACAATTTAATATTACAATTTGGATATTTCCAACTACAAAACTGAAAAAGCTAATATTCAATATGAAATCTTAAGTCCAACTTAATGTGCTGACTTTAAAATGTATTACAGTGGACATTGTGTAGCTATATACATTACGTTATACATGTGGTTGCTCGGTACAATTTACTATTGAAAATATGAATCTTAGTTTGTACCATAGGGACTATTTAAACAATTTCTTTAGGCCTACAGTATATGCAGTAAATGTATAGTTGGTTTTGCAAAACATATGTACTTAGAAAACAATTGATCAAATGTAATATTAAAGAGATTTTACTTACCTTCAACCTCTTGTACGTGTTGTGAGTTAAATTACTAGGCGAGAAATGTGCATTGGCTTTTAAATGTGTCCCAGCCCTGTTTGGAGTCAAAGAAAATATGTTTTCATTGGAACAGTGCCAGTAATTATCGCAATAAAATTCAAACAGTGGGACTTAATATATAATCTTTAGATTTTAGGATTTACCTGTGAAGAGTTTATCACAAGTCTTCATTATTAATAATAATTTTTAAGTTTTTATATTATTTATGATAATATTTTTATGCATTAATTATGAGTACATTTATACCAGTAGAAAGTGACTGCATTCACAAAGAATGTATAGAATGAGTATCTCACAGACTAACTATAAATCAAGTGACGCATGAACAGGTTTCCCGTAAAAACCACATATGCTATACTTTTTTTTTTAATTTAATGCTACTTTAAATAACAAAAATGTTATAATTCTTTCATTAGTTAAGTGACTTACGGGTAAGAAAGACTACACAACACAATGACGAGATGTCATAATCTGCCTACAAAAACATACACACACAATATGCCTCTCCACTCTGTTCAGACAGATTTATTTCCATCTGTTCAATGTTCAAGTTGTTCAAAATGAGATTTAATATTCTGTTAAATTTAATTTAATTAAATAGGATCAATAGGATCAAAAGGAAAAAAGGATTAAATAAATTTCATGTAACAAAATTCAAAACATGTTTCCAGTTTTACAGTTTAGCATTGCAGCAGCGTTCACTAATTCAAATGTATGTCAGTATTTCATTTTTGTAACCTAACTTTATGCCAATAATTACATTTTTACTTGTATTTGTAAATGAGGCCGGTGTGCACTACACAGATAAAAGTAGACACTATAAACATTTTACTCAATTTAAGTACTAAATAAAGTCATTTATTTGAAGCTTTTGTGACATGAAAATGGTAAACAGCATCACAAAAGAAAATGTGTACAAAGATCGGCATATCAGAACAGATTGGCAATGCTATATAACATAATTTCTGTGCACTTATTATTTTAAACATATCAGAATGAGGTATATGATATTGTGATATTATTCCGTATTGATTTGGTTATGTGGTGTCAAGCCTCATGTTCTCATCGCTGAGACTATTCAGGGTGTTTAAAAGCAAAAGTATGTAATAGTATGTTCCTCTGACGCAAGTTTGTTTGAAGCAAAACGAGTTCACAGGTGTACTTTAATTTTTCACATACTACAGATCTGGTTATTTGAAACCCCTGCAGCTATTACAGGCATTTTATAACGCAAAGCAGATGTAAGTGCCTTTTTAATCATTGAATTAAAAGTTTATGCAGGCTAGTTTCTGACATATTTCAAGATAAATCTTTAGAACTACAGCTTGACGATTAGCGTGGTATCAAATGATTATTACACAGCAAGCAACACAAAAGTGGCGTTTCTGAAACCAGATACTGATTTAATTTAGAGGTTCATCTGTATGTAGTTTTTTTTTTAATATTTATAGCAAACTTACATACTCCCAAAACAGACATGTGGAGGAAATAATGAGAAAGAAATTAAATCCATTCGTCCTATAAGTCAGTGACAGTGTACCATCAGAATGATCTTCAAACCAATATGTAGGGGTAAAAAACATACATACAGTGGTTTTAAAGCACCAGTATCTCAGCTGTCTTCCTCTCGTGGTGAGTAAAGGAAAAGGCAGTTTCCCTAGACACCAATAAACTAAAATAAGCTCTTCTCAGTGACAGTTTAATATCCTATGTACTGTATTTTAAATTGCTGCATTTAAATATATTGGTGTACTACTTTTTATATACAAGATCTTTTTGCCAATCCAAATGAAGCAAGCTTGTTTTTTTACTTAATTAAGCGTGTATTAAACAGACAAAAGCAGAGACCATCGAGATCATGTAATGTTTAAAAGGCAAAACACATATTTTAGCACTTGGTTGAGTATTAGTTATAAGTTATGTTTTAGTAAATGTACAAAGCATGATGTGACAAAGAAAAAGACTGATGAATCTTTTTTTTTTTCGATGTAAATGTTCAATTATGTTTGTGTTTGGATGACAATTTGTATGTGATAAACCGAAAGCAAGTTAAAGAGTGAGACATACAAGTTCCTTTCTTGTGCAGTGACATTCCTCTTGAAAATAGAAATGACATTCATCATCAGAGACTTAACAAACCAGTCTTTGCTTTAATTTCTGTCCATGGAAGAGGCTGATATTACAGCTGTGTCTTTTTAACTTTTCTTAACTTAATCTCATGCTAATTGACAGTCCATGACTGTCCAGCACTTCTTGTATCTGAAACAAAGAAGAATAGAAATATTAAAATGTATTTTATTCCAATTTCATAAAACATAAAATGCTCCAGTGACTTACTTTCTGCAAAACAGCCTCAGTGTTTTCACTCCGTGTTAGGTCTGAAAATGATGTAACATGACATAAACAAACTAACACATAATCTGGATGAAACTCCTACTTAATTCATTGTTTGCGATAAAGGCCAAATTTTTCATTTTTAAAGCTTTTATTACTAGTAGCATTATTACCTGCTGGCGCTATGGTGCTTTCCAGTGCCATAGCTGAAAAGAATGAACACAAATAAAACACTAATAAATACCTCATGAACTGATGGAGATGTTCAGTGATTTCATATCGACATATGTGATGTTTTAAAAAACAGATCTGGTTCTAATTCAAAGGTCTGTAATTAACTACAATTGTTGTTTGTGTCCTGGCTGTTAAAGAGAAAGAATTCAATTCAGAAACATAGATTTGTATGTTTTTTATTGTCTTTGCAACATTAAGACTAATAATCAGACAGTATATAAAACCTTACTGAGTGACAGGACTGATATGAACACCAGTAGATGCTGTGAAATTCGCACGATGAAGTCAGATTTTATCAGAGTCCTTCTGTAATCATAGAGAGCTTTATTATTCTCACCACAAAATGTGATTAAACAGATCTTATTCTTACAGTTTAATATAACAATTTGGATATTTCCAACTACAAAACTAAAAAAGCTAATATTCAATATGAAATCTTCAGTCCAACTTAACTATGTGCTGACCTTAAAATCTATTACAGTGGACATTGTGTAGCTATATACTTTACATATACATTTGATTGCTCAGTACAGTATTGTATTTACTATTGAAAATATGAATTTTAATTTGTACCATAGGGACTATCTAACCAATTTTTTTCTTTAGCAAACTTTAATGTATACACATGTAGGCCTACAGTATATGCAGTGAATAGTTGGTTTTGCAAAACATATGTACTGAGAGAACAATTGATCAAATGTAATGTTAAAGAGATTTTACTTACCTTCAACCTCTTGTACGTGTTGTAGGATAAATTACTAGGCAAGAAATGTGCATTGGCTTTGCAATAAAAGAAAATATGTTTTCATTGGAACAGTGCCAGTAATTATCGCAATTAAATTCAAACAATGGGACCTAATACATAATCTTTAGATTTTAGGATTTACCTGTGAAGAGTTTATCACAAGCCTTTATTTGTAAACAATTTATTTTGAGGCTTATATTATTTATAAGAATTCATATGAGAACATTTATATCAGTGGACAGTGACTGCATTCACAAAGAATGTACAGTATCACACAGACAATTACAAATCAAGTGACACATGAAAACCATGTTACGTTTTTTAAATGCTACATTTTTATTTGGTTAATAATTACAAAAAAATTATTAAAGGAAAGGACATAGGACATATGGTGACCCATACTCAGAATTTGTGCTCTGCCTTTAACCCATCCAAGTGCACACACACACAGTAGTGAGTAGTGAACAAATGCACACACACACCCAGAGCAGTGGGCAGCCATATTGCTATCGCTGTGGCACCCCGGGAGCAGGTGGGGGTTCAGTGTCTTGCTCAAGGGACTCAGCTCAGTCGTGGTATTGAGAGTGGAGAGAGTGCTGGTTATTCACTCCCTCCACCTTCAATCCCTCCTGGACCTGGGACTCAAACCCATAACCTTTCAGTTACAAGCCCAACTCCCTAACCATTACACCACGGCTGCTTCATTAAAGCAATAAGCCCCAAGAAGTAGTGGTTTACAGTGAATAATGTTGTAAAAGCAAAAGTATGTAATAGTAAAAGCAAAAGTATGTAATAGTACTGTAAGTTTGGTTAAAGCAAAATGAGTTTACAGGTTTACTTTCTTTTTTTACATACCACAGATCTGGTTAGCTGAAACAACTGCAGCTCTTCCAGATACTTCATAACAAAGCACATAAATTAACTTTGTCAGTACGTTATTCACGTTATTCACCGCTGTAAGCTACTGTATCTATGCTGTTTTATGTCGCTTTTAAAGCTTAAAATACACATGATCTATTAGATATTGGCTGTCTAACAACCTAACAAGACTGTTTATATTATAGCTTTGTCTTTTGCAGTTTTCTTAATTTCAGCTTGATGATGTTTGGCAAACCGTACTTGACCAGCTCTTGTTTTAGCTGAAACAATAAATTGACAAAGAAGTTACATTTTCCCCATGTTGTCTATGAGCACACCATTTTGTATAAGTATTTGTATATCTGTCTTACTTGCTGTAAAACGATCTGAATGTTTCCAGTATCTGTTAAGTCAGAAAATGAGGAAAGCTTCACTTTAAGTCCAATGACATAGTCTGAAGGGAAACACACATACACACAGAATGTTAAATTATTTGTTGACTGTGAACATGTTAGACATTTGTGTTGGTTTCTAGAAGGCCTATGGCTAAATGAATTAAATGAACTTGTTTGACTTGTTTGTTATGTTATTGGTTTGTAAAGTTACTTGTTGTGTTTAATACATTTTATTATGATTAACAAATTGATAGTAATTTGTTGAGTAAGGCTACCTTTGTTTGACTTTGATGCACTGTCCACCTTAAAGGCCCATCGTCCTGGAAAATTGACATTACTGGAGCTCTTGAGGGTTGGAATAACGCTCCCATTGTTTGACCCAGGAATTACAAAGTAGTCAGTTGAGTAGACTGTGTCATAACCAGCCTGTATAAACCACAAAAAAAATTATAAACAGAGAAAGAAAAAGCGAGATCAGACAGGTTTGAAAAAAAAGTGGAAAGGTTTGGAAAAAGTTTATTTTACCTTCACTGGATGTCCTGTTGCAGCAACATTACCATAATTCATCAGAATAAATGAAAAATTGCCACCTGAAATTAAAACCACTTGAAACGATGTTTCCTGAAAATAATGGACACATTATATATATATGTATATATATATATATATATATATATATATATATACATAATAAAAATTCTGCAAAATATAACACTCTGTGAATAGAGCTGATTACATTCCTAATTACATGAAAAAATATATATATATAGTTACTAACATAATGTATTACATTACACATTTTAAGTATTAGAATCAGACTACTTTTTGGTTACTTTTGGTCTTACTCATTATCTTGATTTAAATAGGATAATCTTGTACCATATTGATATAAAAATATAAAGGTGTGGTTTCACAGCCAGGGCTTAGGTTAAACCTGGATTAGGCCATAGTTCAATTAGGACATTTAAGTACTTTTTATAAATATGCCTTAGAAAATAATATGACTTGTGTACATTTTGAAACAAAACAATGGCACTATATTTTAAGATATGTCAGTGCAAGTTTCTTTCAGAACACCCCAGACATGCATTTTAGTCTAAGACTAGACTTAAACCTTGTCTGTGAAACCAGGGGAATTCATTCGCCGTTGCTAACAACATGAATTATATTGCGTCAAGGTTTCCCAAACTGAGGTACTAAAGGAGAAGTCCACTTCCAGAACAACAATTCACAGATAATTTACTCACCCCCAAGATGTTCATGTCTTTCTGTCTTCAGTCGTAAAGAAATTATGGTTTTTGAGGAAAACATTTCAGGATGTTTCTTCATATAATGGACTTCACTGGTGCCCCGATTTTGAACTTCCAAAATGTAGTTTAAATGCAGCTTCAAAGGGCTCTAAACGATCCCAGCCGAGGAAGAAGGGTCTTATCTAGCGAAACGATCGGCCATTTTTTTCGGAAAATAAAAATGTGTATACTTTTTAAGCACAAAAGCTTGTGTAGCGCAGGCTCTGGGATGCGCATTCATGTACTATTGAATCATGTCGAAAGGTCACGCCAAACATAGGCGGAACCACAGACCCAGTGTTTACAAAGCGAGCGCGCAAAGACTAAGAAAGTGCAAGTAAGTCAAACGCTGTTTACAAACAAAAAGGTACAACGTGTCGGACGATTTTGAAGTTGTAGGAGTTTTTCACCATTCTCTACCTTTTTTTAGCCAGAGCACGCAGACGATAAACTTAGACGTGATTCATAGTAGTGATGGGAAGTTTGGATCATTTTACCAACTCGGACCTTTGAGTCTCGTTCAGCAAAATGAACAAATCTTTTTTCGAGTCATTTTCATTAATTTTAGCAAAATCAGCATCACGTGACAGCCCCATAAGATGAACGAACGACTCGAAAAACCCGAAGACTAAACAGGTGAACTAATTCCAGTACAGAACCTAATAGGATGTTGCGCATGCACGATTGAACGAATCACTCCCCGAGATGACTCGTTCTTCCCGAGTCATATTAAAGATTCGTTCAAAATGAACGAATCGTTCAAGAACGACCCATCACTAATTCATAGCACTGTGTACGCGCATCCCAGAGGCTTTGCTACACAAGCTTTTGTGCTTAAAAAGTATACAAATTTTTATTTTTCGAAAAAAAATGACAGATCGTTTCACTAGATAAGACCCTTCTTCCTCGGCTGGGATCATTTAGAGCCCTTTGAAGCCGAATTTAAACTACATTTTGGAAGTTCAAAATCGGGGCACCAATCAAGTCCATTATATGAAGAAAAATCCTGAAATGTTTCCCTCAAAAACTATAATTTCTTTACGACTGAAGACAGAAAGACATGAACACCTTGGATGACAAGGGGGTGAGTAAATTATTTGTAAATTGTGTTCTGGAAGTGGACTTCTCCTTTAAAGGAACTGCAGGGGGTAAGTAAGTTTAATAAAAAGCTAATAATTAATAAAATCATAAAAAAATATACAATGAAATAATAAATGTGTAAATGAATAATGTGTAAATAAAATGTTATTTGTTTTCATTAACCACTGTCAGAGAACCATTAATATGCAAATGTTATACTTGATTCTTAACTTATTACCTCTTATTTCTCTTTAAATAGAATGAGGATAATTATTACTGCATCATATTATTCTGTCATTTTTGGAAGAATATTGTCAAAGCAACCCAGATTAATTACTTTGAAATGGATTGTCTGTGGTCTAGCTGATACAATCGGTAAAAACAGTTTGCAGTCTGCAAAAAAATAATAACTTACTGTGCTTGTGTTAAAATAAACAACTGTATCCCATGTTGCTACAAAGACCCATGAAGCGGTGAAGGTCAGATTTGGGAAATGTGTGTTTACATCCTGAGTGGCATGTGTGAGTACACTTCCATTTGTGTACTGACGAAATGAAATGACACCTCTCAGACGGTTGTCAAGGTTTGTCCAAAGACCAGCAATTATATCTCGGCTTCCATACGTGGGAAAGTTGTCTGGGACGTTCTGTGTTGAAGGCTGGCTGAATGTGAGATATCCATTATTATTCACCTGAAACATAAGAAATATTGTTTCACTGATCACAGATGAGTTTTAAAGCTCCAGTTACATTTAGACTTCTTCAAATTCTCACATAAATCTGTTGGTATGTGCGGCCAAAGAACAGAAATGGACTCGACAGCTGAATATCAGACGAGCTTCCATCAAGAGAAGCACTGTTATTTGTGTCTCCTGCAGCTGAACCAAATGGATAGAATACTTCTGTATAAAGAACAGCAGTACTTCAGTGAAACCCATCACATGCAACTAACAAAAAAAATTCTAGGAACTACAGGACACCGAACGCACAGGTCAGATGTTTCAGGAATGTGTTTAACTCACCTTCGCAGACGACTCCAACATCTTCATGATGTCCACAATCATGTACTCCCCATCCCGATGATGCACAGTTTTGAAGTTCAGTATCAGTTGCGCTGCACCGTACCTCATCCATCCATATTTGCCCTGAACCTTGTCCAAAGGATTCTAGTGACAGCACAACTTTCCCACAGCCAAGCTGTCTACACACCACTGCGGCATTCTGGCCATTCAGAGAAGACCACTGATCATCACACACAGTTCCCCAAATTCCATTAATGAAAACCTCCAGTCTTCCAGAACAGTAGCTGTAACCATTCACCAATCTGATATCTATCATTCACCAAAAAACATAAAGAAAGAAGAAAGGGAGATATCTACTTATTGCACTTGGAATCATTATACAGTTAACTTGTATACATTAATCTGAGCTGAAATATTTTAACGCAAGACCTCCGTTATGAAAGAAGTTGCTAGGAAGCGGCAAGTTCAAACGGACGTTTAAGGGAGTCGGTGCAATCATACCACAAGACTTCACCACATAAATAATTATGGCGATAAAAGATACAGATTTTAGATGAAAATGTTTCAAAATCTTTCCAGTTTGTTTGTTATTTTATAATCCGCTACAGTGCACAAAACAATTGTCGCAAAATGAGATTCTGCATTTGAGAGGGCGAGTACATCTGCGATACCAGGATGACATAATGAATTATTTAATTGTACTAATTATTGTATTGATTGAATTGAGTTTTAGTATTTTATTAGCCAACCAAACGCAAAGCTTCCACAAAGAAAAAATGCTCTCAGTAAGCAAACAACGCTGACTGCAGGCAGTTACCCGGATGAGACTGTATTATTAGTTTTTACCGGTTGTTATCTGGGAATCGAGTAATTCACGGAGCCGTGTAATAAATTATATTTAAATAATATGCGGAAGGATGGTCATAGTTTTCACAGAAGTCCCAGAGCTGTCAAAGTCTGCTGGATTTACAGCTCCAGGGTTTTTTTCAAAACTACAATTACACTTCCGCATTTTGTTATGTCTTATGTTTTAAAGCTTTCCTGCCTTTTTTTCTTTTCTTTTTCTTCTCACAGATTTCAGTTTTTGTCTTCTTATTATTTTTTTTTACATTTTTACTGCACAGTCAGCTGAGTTTAATTAATAATCAATCTTGCTAGCAATTAAAAACATGCATACTTTTTGTTATGTATTTATTTATTTTTTCAGTTCGGTTAAGCTGTGAGTCAAAAAATATTTGCAGTTACTTGTTTGTGGTGCTGGAGTTGTTTGTGCAAAGCCTGTTAAGGAAAAAAAAAGACAGAGTCAAATTAAGTTCTAAAACGCTTGCCTCAGGTACATTTTTGTGATCATTTCACATTTAGATTAAGTGCTTACTTGGTGACAGCACCGACATAATTATGATGAGCAACATATTTTGCGAAACTGCAAGGATTCTCATGATAACAAGCTTGACAAAGTGAAAAAGTAAGAATCTTGTTCTGTAATGAGAGAGATTTATATTCATTAAAGAAAGCAGCCTTTTGCATCCCTTTTTATGTGGAAAAAAATAAACATGGTTAAACATGTTCATCAGCAACTTTAGAGAACTAATACTAAAACTCTGTTCAATAAGTGAAAAAAGTTTCAAGAAATAATTACTTAAAAATCTCTTTATGTATTTTTCTGCATTTGACTGCTGCTCTAGTTTGTGTATTAACCTGGTTTATACTTTAAACTTGTCATTGTGTAGTACAAATATTGTTTTTATGAGTTTCCCTGTGATATTCCTCGCTTATAAGTGTGATTAAGTGTCCGCCAAATACAAATACGAAAAAAATACAAATGTGAATGTAAACAAGAGTGAGAAATAATTTGACACTTACCTCAGAAAGTTTTATCCAGCCTGCTCTTGCACAAGCTGCAGATTAAATGAAAACCATGCAGGAAGTTATTGCTGATTTTAAAGGCTGAGTCAAAAAGAAGTAGCCTATGACTAAAAGACTAAAATCTGTACTTGGTTCTGTAGTAGACACAGTCAGGTTTTCTGAACAAAAGACACATTGTTAACAATATAAGACTGATACTTGATCTGTTAGATTATTCAGACTTAATACAGGAGGAGAGCTTCATTCTCTTCTTAGGTTTTTATAAGGCTTTCGATTCTTTAGAGCATCAATTTATTGTTGATTCATTAGATAAATTTGGTTTTGGGGATATGTTTTGCAGAGTAATTAAAACCCTTACAATAATGAAAGTGCTTCGATTAAATTAAAGAATGGCACTTCCCCAAGGTTTAGTTTATCTAGAGGAGTGAGACAAGGGTGTCCCGTTTCGCCCTATTTATTTCTTCTTTGTGTGCAACTATTGTAAACATTTATATGTGAAAGCGGTATTCAGGCAGTGTTCGAATTGGGTGGGGCTGGGGGGTCCCAGACCTCCCATAAGCATTAACTGTCAGGGCTCTGCCCTGGCAGCTTTGTCTGTGTTGTCCTTGTTTAATGTTTCCTTGTTTGTCTTGTGTCTTAACACATTGCTTTGTCTTTGTTTGTGTCTACCATGTGTTCCTGTGACCCTGCCTCCTTGTTTTCCTTGGCCACGCCCTCTTGTTTAGCCCTTGTCTTGTCCTTGTTTCTTTAATCGTGCCCACCTGGTCCTTGTGTACTTTGCTCCCTTTATATGGTGCTGTTTTTCCTCTTGTGTTTGTGGGTTTGAGACAGCTACTGACTTGCTGCTCTATAGTCCTGCCCTGTCCTGCCCTGTCCTGCCCTGTCCTGCCCTGTCCTGTCCTGCCCTGTCCTGTCCTGCCCTGCCCTGTCCTGCCCTGTCCTGTCCTGTCCTGTCCTGTGAGTATCCTTGCTGCAGTTTTTGGTCTTGAACTGAAGTTATCTTACTTTACTTACTTGTAATATTTTCTTTAGCTGTTTATCAGTTTTGGGTCTAGTCTTGTTTTTCTTGAGTTTTATACTTTAGTTAATTAGTCTAAACTTAGCTGGTTGCTTTACTTTTTGTTTTGATTTTTCGCTTTACTCTTTTACTCTTTATTTTGTTCTCTTTTTTCCCCTTTTAATACATAATGATGTGTCTCCTTGTGTTGTGCTGATTTGTGATGTTGTATGGTCTTGAATGGTGTCTTGTTTGGTTTTGCTGTGTGTTCCCCCCCAGTCCTGCTCTACCAGCCTGAGACTCTTTGCCTGTTGGTTCTCCAGGGCAGCCTGCCAACTAAGCCTGGTGCTGAGAACCTAATCTCTGATACTGGCCTGCTTTGAGTCTTATCCCTTTGATTGTGGTCTGGTTAGGGGGACCCCCCCAAGAACTTTGACACAATTCGAACACTGTATTCAGGGTATCCATATAGCAGATCGAGGAATATTTATTAGTCAATTGACAGATGACACCACCTTATTTTTAAGAAATGCTTCTCAAATACCTGTAGCTATTAATTACATTTTTTTTTTTTTCTCTGAAGCTTCAGGCCTTAATCTGAACATAAGTAAATGTGAATTAATGTCTATTAAAGATTGTACAGCATCTACTATTTATAATACTCCAGTTAAATCTGAAATTACATATTTAGGCATTGTGATTACTAAAAACCACTATAAAAGATGTACCTTGAACTTTGACCTGATTATAATAAAAGCCCAAAAAAGATTCAATGCATGGTTGCAGAGAGACTTGACCTTGAAAGGCAGAGTACTGCTTGCTAAGGCGGAGGGTATCTCCAGGCTTACATATGCTGCTCTCTCTCTCTATGTGGATAACAAAATGTGTAAATCAGCTGATTAAAATTTTGTTTAATTTTGTCTGGAAAAACAAAATCCATTATGTTAAGAAGTCTGTACTAATGAACACGTATGAGTATGGTGGGTTAAATTTCCTTGATTTTCTCTTCTTTGAACAACACTTTCAAAATTAATTGGCTCAGGCAGTTTTTGTGTAACCTGACCTCAGTCTGGAATTTTATCCCCAATTATTTATTTTCCAAATTAGGTGGTCTCCCTTTCCTATTGATCTGTAATTATAACATTGCTACAATCCCTTACAATTTATCTAAATTTCATAGACAGGCATTACTTGCATGGTCATTAATCTTTAGGCACAATTTCTCCCCTCAACAGTACTTCATCTGGAATAATCAAGACATTGTATATAAGAGAAAATCTTTGTTTTTGAGTAATTGGTTTGAGAAAAACATTTTGATTGTTTCCCAGTTATTTAACTCTAGTCTTGTAACTCCCAAAGAATTCTGCATTGTCATGGACGCTATTCCTAAAGGAACTGTTATGCTTTTAAGGGACTCTGTTAGATCACCCAGTACTTCCCAGTAGGGAAACTATGCTTTTTGTCACATCCCTCATCACGCAACTATAAGATTAGATCTCTTTTTCAAAAGGAGCTTGTAATAACATCATATGTTATGTCTTATTGGAAGAATGTGGTTGATCATATCGATTGGAAAAAAGTATGGACTCTGCCTTTGAAATATATAATAACTAACAAGGTAAGAGAAATCTCATTCAAATTGTTACACAGATTTTACCCAGCTAAAGTATTTTTGAAAAGGTTTAAATCACACATAGATACAAGTTGTTCATTTTGTGGTGACCCTAATGAAACTGATGCGCACATTTTCTGGGATTGTCCGCACACAGAGCGATTTTTTTGAATTGAATTCTCTAATATTATCAATTGCAATGTGCTCCAGGGTTTCTCTTTGCTTTTTAAGGATGTACTGTTTGGCTTCTTTAATATACAAAAAGATAAAATTAACGAATATTTTATCATTAACCTACTATTACTTCTTGCAAAATTTCATATTCACCACTGCAAATTCACTCAACAAAATCCTTCATTTATCGTTTTTATAAAAGAGGTTCAACAGTATATCCAAACTATTTCATCATCCAAAAATCTTAAGGCTTCTAAAACTGTTAATTTATTGAATATTTTTAATTTATTTTGTTAAAGGTTTTGTTTTGTATTATTTATTTTATTATATACATGTATAATGCTGACATTTTTGTACTTTTATGCTTTGTACCTTGGCAATAAAAAAAGAAGTAGCCTATGGCCTTCCTCCATGGGAAGCTGGGTAGGGGCCATATAAAACATCGACCTGAAGCTGCACTCAAACAAATTTTGCTTTCCTAGTGATTAAGTTATTACATTTTAATAAAAGAATAAAATGCGAATGCATTCATCGATGTATTTATTTTAAGGTTGATTTACTTTAGATCAGTTATCTCACTCGTTGCTGTCTCCCCCTCGTGGTGAGCAAAAGAACAGCCACATGCACCATTTCACTGTTTAAGGTGTCCTATTATGCTCTTTTACAAAGTTGTGATTTTGTTTTGGGGGTGTACTAGAACATGCTTTCATGCTTGGTGGTTTGAAAAACGAACCACCAAGCAAGTTATTTTTTTAACATAATTTACATTATTACAATACATTTCTCCAAGCCTGGCACAAATAGCTCGATTAGTTCCGGGTTTAATGAAGGCCAGCTTTCCGAAAAACGAAATGTGTTGTGATTGGTTAGCTGTCCCACTGCGTTGCGATTGGCGAACAGCTTACCTGGTGTTTCAGTACTGCCACGTCCCTTGTCAAAGAAGCAAGTTCCGAGTACAACTGTTAGTGCAAGCTAGATTAAAGTGATTCTTACGTTTTAAATATGGATATTTTTCTTACAAAAACCCATCGATTCGCTACAGGAGGCCTTTATTAA
The DNA here is from genome assembly GCF_022985175.1 of Labeo rohita. NCBI lineage: Eukaryota > Metazoa > Chordata > Actinopteri > Cypriniformes > Cyprinidae > Labeo > Labeo rohita. Next base: position 3,374,737 of record NC_066880.1, on the reverse strand, counting down.
CCCAAAAAAGTGAAATTGCAGTTGAAAAGGGATTTTTTTAAAAACAAAATATCTCCTTTTGGAGTGGACTTTGATATTTGTAACTTTGCAGATCTTTTTTATGCCCAAAGATACACACCACACACTAACTAAAGTTCAAAAAGTGAAAAAGCATAATAGCACCCCTTTAAGTGTTTTCTGCCAGTCTTTCCTCATAGCTTTTTTTTTTTTTTTTTTTTTTTTTTTTGCAGTGTAATTAAGTTACAATACTTCACACTGTTGCGGCTAGTGCCATGGGCTATTTTATTTTTGTAATTTTTGATAGTAATAAAAACAGGCAGTGAGGGACCCAAGGAACAATTCTGTTGGTCTAATACGGATTTGTATGTTGTTTCAGGGAAAGAGCATTTTTTAGTATTTGAGACTCAAAATGTTTAGTAAACTGGAAAATATGTATTTGCATTTTTACAGTATATACTATATAGGGAAGACTCCACAAAGCAGTTTTGAAAGTTGTAAGTTGTGAAAATAATGTGATTTTGGCCCTGCATGTGATTTTGAAAACATTTGGGCACACGCTTTTAGATTGAATCTGTGAAAATCTCAAAAAGAGTCAGTAAGGTATAATTTTGTGCCTGTCTCTGTTGTCTAAAATGGTGGTTGTGCAGGTAAATCCAGGAGGTACATGAGGTTAACAGAAGCATTTAAAATGTAAAATATTTCCTTTGGTCTGAGAGCCGGCAAGGGCATGACAACCTTTTTGGCAGGGGTTCTCAACTCTGGCCCTCAACTCTGTTATCCATACAACATACAACTAATGCACAACTAATGCAATCTTTAACATTTTCTGAGGTCATACAGTATGATAGCTAGGAAAAAACAATGTAAGTTGTTATTCACTGACAATCTTCCTCTCTACAGACCAAACCACTGAACTGAACTCCACTGGACTGGATTGTTAAATAATCATTCAGACCAGTTTTGTAATCTGCATTATTGTTTTATTGAAACGATTCAACTTATAAGAACCGATTTGCTCACAAATGTTGGTCGTGGTCACATAAATAACACAAATATGCAAAGAAAGCTAATGTGGAAGATTTATAGTAATATGTGAAAATTGGTTCATGTAGAAATAGCTGCATGTATCTCTTTCATAAAACTTATTCCTAAAGGAGACTGATATTAAGACACACATTTTACCATCTTTTTGCCAGATGACTGTTAAAGAACAAAGCAATGAATCGTTAACGAATCATTCAGACCAGTTTTGTAAGCTGCATGATTGCTTTTATTTAAAAAATTCAACTTAAATGAAAGATCTGCTCACAAATGATGGTCACATTGTAGAAACCTCATAAACATACAAAGAAACCTAGTGTGGAAGATTTAAGGATTTGAAAAACCTGAAAAGCTTGTCCATATGAAAAAAGTTGCATGTTTCTCTTTTAGAAAACTTTTATTCTGTTTTATACCCTTTAATTAAAACCACCTTAATGTAAAACTGGAGTTTGCAGTTTTCACATGATCAGAGGGATATTTGCTGTCAGACACTAACGGCGAACATGACTGTTTTTTTTTTTTTTTTTTTCATTTCCTGAATCAGACTAACATTATGGATTTATTTTTTCTGCTTTTCTTAACTTTAGCTCGACACTGTTTGGCAGACCGTACTTGACCAGCTCCTGTTTTATCTGGAAAAGAAAATGGACAAACAGTTCACATTTTCCCTGTGTTGTCTATTAGCATCGTATGTTGCATAAATAGTCGTGTTTGTGTCTTACTTGCTGTAAAATTATCTGACTGTTTCCAGTATCTGTTAAGTCAGAAAATGAGGAGAGTTTTGCTTTAAGTCCAATGATGTTCACTAAAGGGAAACACACATATACACAGAATGTTGTTATTTGTTGAATGTGTACATGTTGTATATAAATGTTGGTTTCTAGTAAGGGCAAATTAAAAAGGTTGAGTGGGGGTGAAATATAACACATATGTGACCCTGGACCACAAAGCCAGTCTTAATTCGCTGGGGTGTACTTATAGCAACAGCCAAAAATACATCGTGTGGGTCAAAATGATCGATTTTTCTTATATGGCAAAAATCATTAGGAAATTAAGTAAAGATCATGTTCCATGAAGATATTTTGTAAAATTCCTACAGTAAATATATGAAAATTTAATTTTTGACTAGTAATATACATTGTTTAGAACTTTATTTGGACAACTTTAAAGGCAATTTTCTCAATATTTTGATTTTTTTTGCACCCTCAGATTCCAGATTTTCGAATAGTTGTATCTTGACCAAATATTGTCCTATCCTAACAAACCATACATCAGTGGAAAGCTTATTTATTCAGCTTTCAGATGATGTATAAATCTCAATTTTGAAAAACTGACCCTTATGACTGGTTTTGTGATCCAGGGTCACATATTATTATGATGAATGAACCTATAGTAATATGTGAGTTGAAAGGTTACCTTTGTTTGACCTCGATCCACTGTCCACCCTGAAGGCCCATCGACCGGGAACATTGACATTACTGGAGTTCCTGAGGTTTGAGATGGAGCTCCCATTGTTTGATCCAGGAATCACAAAGTAGTGTGTGGAGTTTATTGTGTCATAACCAGCCTGAAAGTATGTAAAAACATTATTCATATAAACAGTATTTATAGAGGACATTTACGAATAGTAACATTTTATTCACAATACAGAAAACCCTTTAGTTTTACCTCCACTGGATGTCCAGTTACAGCAATGTCACCATAGTTCATCAGAATAAATGAATAATTACTGCCTGAAATCAAAACCACTTGAAACGACGTTTCCTGCAAAGATTGAAAATAGAAAATGACTTTAAACCTAGCATTCACTTTTTCTTTTCTTTCTTTATTTATTTTTTATAAAATCACATTTTTGTATTATTGAGTATTATTTTTATATGCATTACTGACTGGCTTTATTGTTATTTTTACAGTTTTAAATTATTTTTTTCTCTGTTATTGTTTTTGTGGATAAAGTTGATAGCATTCGCATTTCAGAAGAGTATCAGACTTACTGTGCTGGTTAAGCTGAAGTAAGCAACTTTTTCCCAAGTTGCAACAAAGACCCAGGAGGCAGTGAAGTTCAGATTTGGAAAATGTGTGTTTATATCCCGAGTGGCGCGTGTGAGAACATTTCCACTGGTGTACTGACGATGTGAAACAACGCCTCTCACACGGTTGTCAAGGTCAGTCCAGAGACCTGCAATTATATCTTGTCTTCCATTAGCAGGAAAGGGGTAGGGGACAAATTGTGATGAAGACTGGTCAAATGTGAGGTGTCCATTATTATTAACCTGCAATATAAGAAATAATGTCAACATCACAGCCACAGTTTTACTGATCACAGATGAGTTTATAAAGCATCCACCACTCACATTTAGACTCAGAATGAGGATTGAATCAAATTCTTACATAGATCTGCCGGTATGTGCGGCCAAAGAACAGAAATGGACTCAACAGACTGTGTAACTGAATAACAGAAGAGCCTCCATCATCAACAGCAGCATTTCTTCTGTCTTCTGATGAGCCGAATGGGTAGAATATTTCTGGCGCTGCCAAGAGAATAAGCAACAACAAAAAAACATTTTGTTTTACTGGTGTTTATATTTCAGACTCATTTATAAGGCTTATATTTAATGATGATGACTTCTGGTGATAAGCACATGGATGTGAATCAACAACTACATAATCTCTATATGTTCTTGAAAATGTTTTTGAAGAAACAGTACAGGTAACCGTATCTTTAATAAATATATAGATAATGCAGAAAATATAAAACATAAATATAGCACCCCTCAACTACTACTGGTACCCATTGAGGCCACTAGCCCTTTAATACAGGAAACTCTTTTATACAGATGTGGATTCAAAATGTGGAAGAAAACAGGTATATTTGAGTCTGCACACAACTGATAATAGTAATACACATCCTCCTAATGGAAGTCTTACCTGATCCGCTGTTCACAAGAAAGGCCCAACGACCAGGAAGGTCTATATTAGTCGTGTTCTTGAGGACTGGGATGGAGCTGCCATTAGTTGAATAATGAATTTGAAAGAAGTTTGTGGAGTTTACAGTGTCATATCCAGCCTATTGAAATCAAGAAAATAAAATGTTATGAATATGTACAGGGCCCTTACAGAATATAATTTAAATCCTGTGATGTCCTGTGATATTTGCTTTACCTCCACTGGAAAAGATATGGCAACACAGTCACCATAATTCATCAGAACAAAAGAAAAACCACCTCCTGAAATTAAAATCACTTGAAATGTGATTGCCTGAAAAAAAAAAAAAAGAAAACCTTATGATTATTGATCTATACAGCCTTTGACCTTGTGCATGAAAAGAAAATATAAGAAAACGATTTACCGGTGCTGAATGAGAAATAAATAGACTTGTATTCCGTGTTTGAACAAAGTCCCACGTCGCAACAAGGACCCAAGAAGCAGTGAAAGCCCTCTGAGGGAAATACCTGTTTATATCCTGAGTGGCGCGAGTGAGAACACTTCCATTTGTGTACTGCTGATATGAATAAACGCCCATCCCAAAATCATTAAGGTCAGTCCAGAGCGGAGCAATGTAATCTTCAGTTCCGTATGTGGGAAAAGGGTAAGGTTGAGCTCCTGGTAAAGCTCGGTTGAATGTAAGGAGTCCGTTACTATTAACCTGAAATAAAAGAGATTAGATTCAGTATGAATTAGCTTATTACAACATTTGTATTCATATTTAGTCTGGGAATGAAATTGGATTCTCACATATGTGTGATTGTACGTGCGGCCAAAGAAAGAAAATGGAGTTGAGAGGGCAACATAATCGTAGCTTTCATTGTAATTAATAAAACGTTCTGTGTCTCCTGCCGCCGAGCCGAATGGATAGAATATCGTTAATGCTGCTGAGAGAATCAACACAAAAAATACAAAACGTTTACATTTCATACTGATTTCTGAGACTCATGTTTCTTTCCGTCACCTGTGAGGACTCTGGTGGCTGGCTGGTCTAACTGTTTATGATGTGACAGCAAAAGATTTCAACTTTACGTAAAATAATTTTTATTCCTTTAAAATTAAAATCGAACTGAAATATATTCCCAATCCTTAAATATACCCGAGAAGCCTTTCAAAGGTCACTGAATGAAATAACTTGCCTAAAGGGGCAGTATGTCACTTTTGGACTGTACTTAAGCATAGTAATACCATAATACATTTACAGATATTCAGGAAACATGATAAGTTCACATACTTGTTCCTCAGAAAAACAATGCTGTAACCAGTTATTCTGCTTTGAAATGTGCGTCACATGTCGGAATGTCTGTTTTTGTTTTGGTCCGTGTGACTCCGCCCACTGCCAATTTACCCAATAGTATTTCGAAACCCTGGGTTGCCAGTGGTTGGAAAACACAGCATATTGATGCCATGGAAGCAACAAACGTTTTGGGTCAGAGATCACAGATTCTACCCGACCTTCGATAAAAAGCACCAGCATCAATCTAAAAAGCTCTAGGACCATTAAAACACAGATATTCATTCCTGTTACGTATCCTCAAACTGGCAACCCGCTTGAGCTTCAAATCTGAGGCGGAGGGGGTGGGAGAAACAACTCTTGCCAATATTTTGAATTTGGACTGCAGGTTTTGTTTTACAAACCAAAATTGCAATAAATTTGCTTTACTTGCCATTGCTAGTCAGAGCAAACAGGTGACGTTTTGAGTAAAATAAAAAAGGTTCTTCTCAAGTTTGTTCAATTCACACCACACATCTGGTTCTGAATCAAAAGTGCATAATTACCTGCCTGTGTTGTTAGAGATGTTGTTGGTGCATTTGTTGTTTGTGCAATGGCTGTTAAAGAAAAAGAACATTAAATTATAAATTACTTTGTGTAAAGTTCAGCTAACTCTGTTGTACACACTACTCATGCCTTCTGATTAATACTGCAGTTCATACTTTTTAGCAAGTAAAAGTCATTTTTCGCCCACCTTCAGCTTGTGGTTCACGTGTCTTTTTGTTGTGGAATCTTAACAATTTTTTATAAAGTAAACAGAAGGTTTTTTTTTATATTATTAGCAATATTTCAAGATAAACATTTACTGGACTGAAGCCACTTAGATTTACTTTTAGAAAAATTATGTTAAAATATAAGCTTTAAGTATGATAAAAACTATGAATATTAACTTGACCGTCTTTCAGTCATCATTATATTTTTGCTCCCCACAATGAAATTTTGAGTATTATTTAAAATGTCAAAACAAAACCTAATTGCTTTTATCTATTTATAGATAAAACCTTTACCTTTAGAAATGTTGCGTTCACCATCCACCCTGAAGGCCCATTGTCCAGGAACATTGACATTACTGGAGTTCCTGAGGTTTGAGATGAAGCTCCCATTGATTGATCCAGGAATCACAAAGTATTGTGTGGAGTTTACTGTGTCATAACCAGCCTGTTTAGAATATGTACAACATGCACATTACATATTTGAACAGTACACATATTGTACAAATGCTGTTATATTGAATAGAGACATTTTGTTCTGATAACAGAAAAAAAGTTTGTTTTACCTGCACTGGATGTCCAGTTACAGCAATGTCACCATAATTCATCAGAATAAATGAATAATTGCTACCTGAAATTAAAACCACTTGAAACGATGTTTCCTAAAGGGATTGAGAGAAAAGATCACTTAATATTTATTGCTGAAAAAATGTTAATATTATTGAATATTGTTCTTATTTGAATGATCAATACTGTTATTAGGCCTATAATTGTTTTCATTTATTAAATGTTCTTTGTGTATTAATGTATTCATGCCAGTAATATGCCAAGTATTTTAATTTGAAAGGAAATTAAATTAAAGTGAAAACATTCATATTTCAGAATAATATCAAGCTTACTGTGCTGGTTAAATTGAAGTTAGTGACATTGCGCCACGTTGCAACAAAGACCCAAGAGGCAGTGAAGTTCAGATTTGGGAAATGTGTGTTTATATCCCGAGTGGCGCGTGTGAGAACATTTCCACTGGTGTACTGATGATATGAAACAAAACCTTTTACACTGTTGTCAAGGTTTGTCCAGAGACCAGCAATTATATCTTGGCTTCCTCTAGCGGGAAATGAGTATGGAGTATTAACTGATGAAGGCTGGTTGAATGTGAGATGTCCATTATTATTAACCTGCAAATGAAAAATATTTTAAAAATCACTGATCACAGATGAGTTTATAAAGCATCAACCACTCACATGTAGACTTAGAATGAAAACAGAATCAAATTCGTACATAAATCTGCTGGTAAGTGCGGCCAAAGAACAGAAATGGACTCAAAAGCTGAATAACCGAAGAGCTTCCATCATCAGCAGCAGGATTGATTGTGTCTCCTGCTGCCCAGCCGAATGGGTAGAATATTTCTGGAGCTGCCAAGAGAATGAACAAAATGCAAAGGACTTTACATTCACATTTCATAGTGATTTTTGACCTTTGTTTACATAACATGTATATATATATATATATATATATATAATCCTCAACATGGAAGTTGGATAGGTGTAAAATCTAATTAAAGTATGCTATATTCCAACTCAAACTATGTTTTTATGAGTTCTTAGAAACACAATTGAGTGGTAAGTTATGACTTCCTGCTCTTCTTATGTGGTGACACGTAAGCCAAATTCCATTACTATAGGAATGATGACTGAGAATACAAAAGATTGTTGAGCTACACAAATCAGGAAGTGGCAAAAAGAAAATAGCACAATGTCCATTTTTAATTGAATAAACAATGTTTAAATCAGCTGAAGATGTTTGTTATACTGGCCCACACAATGTGAGGATGGTTCAAACTATTTGTGGTCAAACAGTTTGTGAAAATTTGGGTTTTGGTTCTAATAAAGGTATTACCTGCCGGTGTTGTTGATACAGATGTTGTTGGTGCAGTTTCTGTTAATGGAGATGTTGTTGGTGGAGATGTTGTTGGTGCAGATGTTGTTGATGCAGATATTGGATTCGCTGTTTGTGCCCTGGCTGTTGAAGAGAAAGTGAAACACACATTTAGTTTTATTGTCTTTTTCACATTAAGACTGATAATCAAACGGAGAGTAATCAAAACCTTACTGAGTGGCAGGACACACATGAACAGCAGCAGATGTGGAGACAGTCTCATGATGATGAAGTCAGAGATAAAACCAGAATGTAAGAGTCCTTCTGTAACCAGTGAGCATTGGTAAAGTATCATGCATTAATATAAATGCATTTAAACCAATGTCAGTCAGGAATATCTCTGAATAAAACCCTTATTAAAGTCAGATGATTCAATCACATCTGACTGGAGACGTTGGAAAACAGACAATATTCAATATCAATTTCTGTCTCACTTTATTACTGCTGTATGTGCTAAAGATCACACATGATATGCATGTATGTGTATGTTTAACAACATTAAATTTTCACCCCAATGTACAGTAGCATAAACCATTATAATTCTCACTAGTATAACTTACTTTTTGAGCACAGTCTGTCAAATTTTCCACACACTCCAGCTATGAGGATAATTTTACACATTTTTTGGCTGATTTTGAGTCAGAAATGACCAATCCAGTGGGTTGTTGTATAAATTGATAAATTTGCTCAGATCAGATTATTGAATAAATAAAGGGCTTACTAAAAACATCTGCAAACCGATCAGACCAGTTTGCAAATTAATTGTTTAATTGAACTTAAGAAACAATTTCATACAGGTTCGTAGAAAAGTTGATTAAACATTGTCAGCTCATTAATAAGGAAAGTTTTAATTCAACTCATTACACTAGTAAAGATTAACTGTATAAAAGAATAAGCCTAAGTTTATGGAGCCCAAGATTAAAGAGAAAGATTTTACTTACATCAGACAGCTGCATCTAGGAGGTTCTTGCACATGCTGTGGGTTGCAGGATAATTTTATACGTGTCACTCCCCTTTTGCTCAAGGGCAGAACGTCTTCTGGAATGGAAGAAAATGTGTTTTCATTGGAACACCACCAGCCATTCAAATGCAAAAGTATTTTACATGTCGGATATGAGATGTTAAAAATTGAATTGTTGAATTCCATTGAGTTGAAGAAGCTTAAGTCTTTAGTAATTTATACGACATGAAGTTTACAGATTCACACAAAGCAAATCCAAAATGTAAACTGACAGATTTTGACAGAGAGAAGAACAAGACTAGGGTGCACAGGATCCTGTGTAGACTCAGACTTGTCGACCTCCGGTGTGGGAATGCTTTGCGCATCTGGCTGCCTGTCCACGCTGGGTTGTGCATTTGTTTGCGATCATCTGTGTTTGCTACATTATTTCATTTGTTTTTGTTTTGCAAACTGCAAACTGTATTCACCTTCTCTGCTTGGCTTGATAGATTTGGCAAACTGGATTCACTTTACTGCTCAGATTGGCATACTTTTGTTGTTGCCACTGGGAACTCTTGGTTGTCGGCCTGCTGTGGCCTACTTGCGTTGTCTCTGGTTCACTTTACTAGTATTGAATTACCTTGGAATGCAGAAAAACTCACATCCCCACACACAGGCACACAGACACACACAAACACACACACGGCACACATTCCCACAGAAACACAGTGTAACATGTATGATGTTTCTGCTGGAAAATGACTGTCACTGTGGCTTTTTTTTTTACCTAACACAGTTAAATTTGAGTGATGGGCCGGTGACCAATGAGTTTATATCATATTTAGATTTTTAAATTTATCTTTTATATTTATTTATTTGGTTTTTTTTTCGATGTAAATGTTCAGTTATGTTTATGTTTGGATGATAGTTTGTATGTGAAACAGAAAGCAAGTTAAAATGCTCCAGTGACTTACTTTCTGCAAAACAGCCTCAGTGTTTTCACTCTGTGTTAGATCTGAAAATGATTTAAGTTTCATTTGAACTCCTATGATGCTTTCTAAAGGAACACACAAACATAATAACACATTATAACATGACATAAACAAACTAACACATAATCGGGATGAAACTCCTACTTAATTCATTGTTTGCGATAAAGGCCAAATTTTTCATTTTTAAAGCTTTTATTACTAGTAGCATTATTACCTGCTGGCGCTATGGTGCTTTCCAGTGCCATAGCTGAAAAGAATGAACACAAATAAAACACTAATAAATACCTTGAGAACTCATGAAGATGTTTAGTGATTTCATATCGAGTTTGTTCAGTTGACGTATGTGACGTTTTTAAAAACAGATCTGGTGCTATTTCAAAGGTCTGTAATTAACTACAATTGCTGTTTGTGTCCTGGCTGTTAAAGAGAAAGAATTCAATTCAGAAACATAGATTTGTATGATTTTTTATTGTCTTTGCAACATTAAGACTAATGATCAAACAGTAAATAAAACCTTACTGAGTGACAGGACTGATATGAACACCAGTAGATACTGTGAAATTCGCATGATGAAGTCAGATTTTATCAGGGTCCTTCTGTAATCAGAAAGAGCTTTATTATTCTCACCACAAAATGTGATTAAACACATCTTATTCTTACAATTTAATATAATGATTTGGATATTTCCAGCTACAAAACTGAAAAAGCTAATATTCAATATGAAATCTTAAGTCCAACTTAACTATGTGCGGACCTTAAAATGTATTACAGTGGACATTGTGTAGCTATATACATTACATGTGATTGCTCAGTAAAATTTACTATTGAATATGAATAATATGAATCTTAATTTGTACCATAGGGACTATCTAACCATTTTTTTTTCTTTAGCAAACTTTAATGTATACACATGTAGGCCTACAGTATATGCAGTGAATTGGTTTTGCAAAACAATACAACTGATCAAATGTTTTAAAGAGATTTTACTTACCTTCAACCTCTTGTATGTGTTGTGGGTTAAATTACTAGGCAAGAAATGTGCATTGGGTTTTAAATGTGTCCAAGCCCTGTTTTGAATAAAAAGAAAATATGTTTGCATTGGAACAGTGCCATTAATTATCGCAATTAAATTCAAACAATGGGACTTAATATATTATCTTTAGGTTTTAGGATTTACCTGTGAAGAGTTTATCACAAGTCTTTATTATAAATAATTTTAAAGTTTTTATATTATTTATAATAATATGTTTATGCATTAATTATGAGTACATTTAAACCAGTAGAAAGTGACTGCATTTACAAAGAATGTACAGAATGAGTATCTCACAGACTAACTATAAATCAAGTGATGCATGAACAGGTTTCCCTAAAAACCACATATGCTATACTTTATTTATTTATTTATTTATTACTTTAAATAACAAAAATGTTATAATTCTTTCATTAGTTAAGTGACTTACTGGTCAGAAAGACTACACAATATAATGACGAGATGTCATAATCTGTCTACAAATTACCAAAAAATAAAAAAAAAAAATAAAAATAAAAAAAGCACAATATGCCTCTATACTCTTTAGATTTATTTCCATCTGTTCAATGTTCAAGTTGTTCACAATGAGATTTATTATTCTGTTAAATGTAATTAAATAAGACCAATAAAAAAGTAAATAAGAGTAAATAAATTTAATGTAACGTTGTCAGTTTTACTGTTTAGCATTACAGTAACATTCAGTAATTTAAATGTATGCCTAACTTTATGCCAATAATTACATTTTTACTTGTATTTGTAAATAAGGCAGGTGTGCACTAAACAGATAAAAGTAGACACTGTAAACATGTTACTCAGCAATGCACAGTACTAAGTAAAGTCATTTATTTAAATATTTTTTGACATTAAAATGGCAATCAGCAACACAAAAGAAAATGTGTACAAAGATTGGCATATCAGAACAGATTAGCAATTCTATATAACAATTTTTGTGCACTTATTATTTTATAAACATATCAGAATGAGGTATATGATATTGTGATATTATTGCGCATTGATTTGGTTATGTGGTGTCAAGCCTTATGTTCTCATCGCTGAGACTATTCAGGGCGTTTAAAAGCAAAAGTATGTAACAGTATGTTTCTCTTACGCAAGTTTGTTTGAAGCAAAAGGAGTTTACAGGTGTACTTTAACTTTTCACATACTACAGATCTGGTTATTTGAAACCCCTGCAGCTCTTACAGGCATTTTATAACGCAAAGCATGATGAGACAAAGAAAAGAGGATCAGTGATGATTGCTAAAACGTACAGATGTAATAAGAGTTCTCCTTCCTGTGGAGTGACATTCCTTTTCAGAACACACTGGTTTACAAAACAAACAGGCATGTTAACAGGTAAACTTCAAGGAAGAGCTGAAATTGCAGCCATTATCCACTCACAGTCTTGACTTTCAGCAGGTCTTTAACCAGATCACTGCAACCAAATGGAATCAGTGAACTGAACATGAGGACCAGATAATTAGTAATCAAATCATTCAGTTTGTAATGGCATCAACTGTCAGCTAATTCATTTAAAAGATGAACTTTCTCATGAGTTTAGGAAACCAAGGGTGGATGTCAGTATGCAATACATCTTAACTACTATAATCTACTATACTGTAAGACCACTTTCATGGTGTTTTATGTTCCTTTTTAAAGCTTCAAATAAAACCCACAATAATTAAAAAACTAAATCTGTATATGATCAATCAGAGGCGCTAAATGAACAGGACTGTTTTAGTTCTTTTCCTGAAGGAGACTGATATTATGGCTTTATCTTTTGTGCTTTTCTTAACCTCAACTCGACACTGTTTGGCAGACCGTACTTGACTAGCTCCTGTTTTATCTGAAACAAAAAGAAATGATAAAGAATTAATAAATTATAAATGAATTAATAAATTAAACTTTCCCTAAGTTGTTTTAGCTTTATATGAATAGTCATGTGTATGTCTTACTTGCTGTAAAACGACCTGAACGTTTCCAGTATCTGTTAGGTCAGAAAATGAGGAAAGTTTCACTTGAAGTCCAGCAACGTTCTCTAAAGGGAAACACACAGAATGTCGAGTTATTTGTTAAATGTGTACATGTTGTACATGAGCGTTGGTTTCTAGTATGGCCAAAGGAAAGAAGTTATATGCATGTGAAATGAAGTTTGACTTGTTTGTTGTGTTGGAATGTGTCATTGATTCGCAAAATAACATTTTTGGGGTATAACACATTTTATTATGATGACCAAACTGATTGTAATGCGTGAGTTGTAAGGTTACCTTTGTTTGACTTTGATCCACTGTCCACCCTGAAGGCCCATCATCCTGTAAAACTGACATTACTGGAGTGCTTGAGGTTTGAGATAAGGCTCCCATTGTTTGAGCCATTGATCACAAAGTAGTCTGTTGAGTAGACTGTGTCATAACCAGCCTGCAAATCATAAAACATGAAAAATGCTATACTTTATAAACAGAGAAAGAGAAGTCAGACAGGTTTGAGAAGCACTGGTTTAAAAAAAGTTTCTTTTACCTGCAATGGATGTCCAGTTATAGCAACATCACCATAATTCATCATAATAAATGAAAGATTACCGCCGGAAATTAAAACCACTTGAAATGATGTTTCCTGAAAAAAATGGAAACAATTATTGGGTGGGGGAAAGAGATTTTTACTTTACATACAGTACTCTGTGATACTCATGTCCATATAGTCTGTTTTATTCAGTTCTATTTTTTTATTGAATTGAGTATTTGTCATGTGCCTGGTCTTTGTCTTCTGTATTCGTGTTTAAGGACTTTTATTTTGTAGTTTTTGTGTCTTATTGTTCCCTGCTTCCCTGTACCTCTGTTCCCTTGTTTGTTGCCATGGATCTTCATTGAACCACACCCACTCCCTCATCAGTTACCCCGGTTACCAATTAGATCATTACCTCACCCTGTGTATAAATAGTCCTTGTCTTTCCCCTGTATTTGGTCAGTTGTTTAATGTCTGTGATGGTTGCTCCCTGTTCTTGCCTGGATTCTAAGGGTTCCCCGTTCTGGATAATTTGTGGTTTTCTTGGATGTACAATAAACTCTTGCACATAGATCCTCGTCTCATCTCCGCTTCGTTACAGAACAACTGACCAACTATGGATCTAGCAGGAGTTTATCGCGACCCTCTGAGCACTCTTTGCTCAATTTTTCAAAACGGCCGACCGATCGAATATTATGTGGAGGAGTTCCTTTATTACAGCCAGCTAGTGCCTGGAGATGACACCAAAATAAAGGACTGTTTCTGGAGTGGACTCGATCCAGAGGTTAGTTTAAACTTACCGGATGAGGACCCCAGCTGGACCCTGTCACAGTATATAGACTTTGTTTTGCTGTTCTGTGAATCCCCTTTTTCTGTTAAGGAAGTAGAAAGGGTAATTCACAGCATGGTCGCCACTCCTGAGTCTCCTTGCAAGATGGCCGCCAGCCCAGACCCACCACAAGATGGCCGCCACGCCAGAGCCACAAGATGGCCGCCACGCCAGAGCCAGTCGCAAAGATGGCCGCCACGCCAGAGCCAGTCGCAAAGATGGCCGCCACGCCAGAGCCAGTCGCAAAGATGGCCGCCACGCCAGAGCCAGTCGCAAAGATGGCCGCCACGCCAGAGCCAGTCGCAAAGATGGCCGCCACGCCAGAGCCAGTCGCAAAGATGGCCGCCACGCCAGAGCCAGTCGCAAAGATGGCCGCCACGCCAGAGCCAGTCGCAAAGATGGCCGCCACGCCCAGAGCCTGTCGCAAAGATGGCCGCCACGCCAGAGCCTGTCGCAAAGATGGCCGCCACGCCAGAGCCTGTCGCAAAGATGGCCGCCACGCCAGAGCCTGTCGCAAAGATGGCCGCCACGCCAGAGCCAGTCGCAAAGATGGCCGCCACGCCAGAGCCAGTCGCAAAGATGGCCGCCACGCCAGAGCCAGTCGCAAAGATGGCCGCCACGCCAGAGCCAGTCGCAAAGATGGCCGCCACGCCAGAGCCAGTCGCAAAGATGGCCGCCACGCCAGAGCCTGTCGCAAAGATGGCCGCCACGCCAGAGCCTGTCGCAAAGATGGCCGCCACGCCAGAGCCTGTCGCAAAGATGGCCGCCACGCCAGAGCCTGTCGCAAAGATGGCCGCCACGCCAGAGCCTGTCGCAAAGATGGCCGCCACGCCAGAGCCTGTCGCAAAGATGGCCGCCACGCCAAAGCCAGTCCACAAGATGGTCGCTGTCTCCAAGTCACGCCACATGATGACCCACGTGTTGGACTCACCCCTAATGGCTGTACGGACAGCTAAGATGGCGCTCCCTCTTGTTGCGGCAGCTACCCCTGATTCAAGTCAAGCTACAGGGCCGAGTCAAGCTACAGCAGCTGTTCCCCACGAGTCAAGCCAAGTCAATGTTGTTCCCGAGTCAAGCCATGTTGTTCCCGAGTCAAGCCATGTTGTTCCCGAGTCAAGCCATGTTGTTCCCGAGTCAAGCCACGTTACAGCAGATCTTCACAAGCCAAGTGACGTTATCGCTGCTGCTCTTCCCTTAATGGCAGTGGCCATGTGGTGTGTGTGGGCTACACACTGTGCTCCTGAGGTCACGCCTGTTCACAGGTCAGCCTCTGAGCTCTCGTCTGATCACAAGCCTGCACCAGAGCTCTCGTCTGGTCTCAAGTCTGCCCCAGAGGCCCCGTCTGGTCTCAAGTCTGCTCCAGAGGCCTTCCCCGTCGGAGAAGCTGCGCCAATGCCTCCAGAGGTGTCGGCGCCAGCCGTAGAACCTCTTACGGAGGGGGCGTTAACCACCAAACTCTCTGCTTCTCCCTTTTCCCTGTCTACATCCTCTGTCACTGTTCTCCCCAGGTCCCAGTCGATGACGCAGCCTCCTGTTCCGCCCCAGCCTCCCGCCTCCTGTTCCGCCCGGAGGGCTGCTCCGCCTCCTGTTCCGCCCCGGAGGGCTGCTCCGCCTCCTGTTCCGCCCGGAGGGCTGCTCCGCCTCCTGTTCCGCCCGGAGGGCTGCTCCGCCTCCTGTTCCGCCCGGAGGGTTGCTCCGCCTCCTGTTCCGCCCTGGAGGGCTGCTGCGCCTTCTCCCTCTATTCTGTCTGCCTCCTCTGTCCCTGCTCTCCCCAGGTCCCAGAGCGTGATGCAGATTCCTGTTCCGCCCCCGCAGGGCTCCTGCTCCGCCTCCTGCTCCGCCTCCTGCTCCGCCTCCTGTTCCGCCTGGGAGGGCTGTTGTGCCTCCGGCTCTGCCCTTGGGGGCTCTAGTGTCGCTGGCTCTGCCTCCGGCTCCGACCTGGAGGGCTGTAGCGCCGTCTGTTCTGCCTCCGGCTCCGCCCTGGAGGGCTCTAGTGCCACCTGTTCTGCCTCCGGCTCCGCCCTGGAGGGCTCTAGCGCCGCCTGCTCTGCCTCCGGCTCCACCCTGGAGGGCTCTAGTGCCACCTGCTCTGCCTCCGGCTCCGCCCTGGAGGGCTCCTGAGCCTCCTGCTCCGCCCTGCTGGGTACCGCCTGCTCCGCCGTGGAGGTCTTCTCTCATGATCTGGTGGTCCTCAGCTCCTCCCATCTGGCCGACTCCACCCTGGCCTCTTGCTCTGCTTCAGTCCCTTGTTTATCTCCCCTTACATGGACCTGGCCCTCCATCCCTTCCCCAGTTCTGCCTGAGCTCCTCCCCCTTCCTGGACTGGTATTTCTGTTTGGAGCGTCTGGAAGCCACTCTTTTGAGGGGGGGTTATGTCATGTGCCTGGTCTTTGTCTTCTGTATTCGTGTTTAAGGACTTTTATTTTGTAGTTTTTGTGTCTTATTGTTCCCTGCTTCCCTGTACCTCTGTTCCCTTGTTTGTTGCCATGGATCTTCATTGAACCACACCCACTCCCTCATCAGTTACCCCGGTTACCAATTAGATCATTACCTCACCCTGTGTATAAATAGTCCTTGTCTTTCCCCTGTATTTGGTCAGTTGTTTAATGTCTGTGATGGTTGCTCCCTGTTCTTGCCTGGATTCTAAGGGTTCCCCGTTCTGGATAATTTGTGGTTTTCTTGGATGTACAATAAACTCTTGCACATAGATCCTCGTCTCATCTCCGCTTCGTTACAGTATTCTTATTAATATTTTTTTTTAAGTTGCATAAAATGGGGCTGATGATTAATATTTCATCTCACATATCCTGTGCTGATGAAAGATGGTGAACCCTTTAGAATTTTCTATATTTCTGCATAAATTGAACCAAAAAGTTAATCAGATTTTCACGCAAGTTTTGTCATTTATTATGAAAAATTATCCAGCGTTAAATATTTGTGAGTTGCAAAAGTATGTGAATTTCTAGGATTAGCAGTTAATTTGAAAGTGAAATTAGAGATTATGCCCTGTTTTATTTAAAGAACAGGGATCTATTAAAGTCTGATCATGTTTGTGAAAGTGAATCATGCCATAAACAAATAAGATCTCTGAGGACCTCAGAAAAAGAGGTGTTGTTGCTCATCAGGCTGGAAAAGGTTACAAAAGCAATCTCTAAAGAGTTTGGACTTCATAAATCTACAGTCAGACAGATTGTGTACAAATAGAGGAAATTCTAGACCACAGTTACCCTCCCCAGAAGTGGTCGACCAACAAAGATCACTCCAAAGAAAGATGTAAAATAGTTTCTGAGGTTGCAAAGAACCCCAGGATAACTTTTAAGCAACTAAAGGCCTTTCTCACATTGGTTAATGTTGAAGCTCATGAGTCCATCATCAGGAGAACAATGAACAACCATGGTGTGCATGGCAGAGTTGCAAGGAGAAAGCCACAATTCTCCAAAAAACACTGCTGCCTATCTGCAGTTTTGAAGATCATGTGGACTAGCCTAGTTCTCTAGGCTACTGGAGAAATGTTTTGTGAATGGATGAGACCAAAATATAATTTTTGGTTTAAATAAAAAGTGTTATGTTATGTTAGCTTATGTACTAAAATATCATACATTGATAATAGCCATACGTAGTTTATATTTTCCACAATTAGCTCATAAACATAAGGTGCATTTTTGTCTCAACTGTACCCATATGGTGTACAGTTGAAACACCCATTCTTAATGCTCTAAAGCTGGCTAACCATTTATTGCAAATGTAATAAATTACAAAATGACAGTTGTGCATTTTTTTAAATTCAATTTGCTTTATTTAATTCAATTTTAGTTAAACAAAATAGGAACAAGTACTTAACACTAGAAAAGATATGGCAAACAGTACAAATGTAAACATAACAGTAAAAATAACAATATACATACCTGTATATTCTATAACCGTAAACCTATGCATCACTCAAAACTTTTGCATTTTTACATTTTTAATCATTATGTATGAATTATAAGCTTGTTTCCACATGGAGACCTTTTTTTTTTTACTGGTATTACTATACTTGTTGGTCCCCATCAAGTAAACAAACACACACAGCCTCTGAATATGCATTTTTTTTTCTATGATTGAACTGTAGTTACACAGCGACCTGAAAAGAGTGTATCAACTTTACCCACTATACCACCTTGTATATTTCTTAAAATGTTATCCTTTTATCATTCATGTTAGATAATAAGTCCATTAATAATAGACAGTCAAAATATCACAAATATCAGTTTTTAACATCATTTGCGTAGCATGTGTGTAAATGTGACTTTTAACTATATTATTATAACACTGTACAAATAAACAGCATGTGACACAATAGGGCACCAATCCTGGTACAGTTGATACACTGTGTTTCAACCGTACCCCACTGGTGAAAAAACCAGCATATGCTGGTAAGTATGTTTTGATGCTGGTTTAAGCTGGTCTTTTGCTGGTTTAAGTTCACACATTATCTGGGAACTGAAAAAAATCAAAATATTGAGAAAATTGCCTTTAAATTTGTCCAAATAAAGTTCTTAACAATGTATATTACTAATCAAAAATTAAGTTTTCATATATTTACAGTATGAATTTTACAAAATATCTTCATGGAACATGATCTTTACATAATTTCCTAATGATTTTTTTGCCTTAAAAGAAAAATCAATAATTTTGACCTATACAATGTATTTTTGGCTATTGCTACAAATATACCCCAGTGACTTAAGACTGGTTTTGTGGTCCAGGGTCACATCTGGATTTTACATTTGTTTTGCAACCCTTGTTCTCATCATTGAGACCATTCACGCACAGCAAGAGTCAATCAAGTATTTGTATCCTTATAAATTATGGTTCTAATGAAGTGTAATTAGACAAACTGTTTCATTAATTCATTAACTGATTGATTAATTCATTCACAAATGTTGTTCATGGTCACATGGCTGTAGAAATCTCATAAGCATGCAAAGAAACCTTGTATGGAAGCTATTGTAAAATGTGAAAAACTTGAAGAATTTGTTTATGTGGAAAAAGTTAATGAACTTTTCCTAAAGGAAACTGATATTACGGCTTTATCTTTTGCACTTTTCTTAACGTCAGCTCGATACTGTTTGGTAGACCGTACTTGACCAGCTCCTGTTTTATCTAAAAGAAAAAAAAAAGATGGACAAACAGATCAAACTATCCTCATGCTGTTTATTAGCACTGCATTTTATATAAATGGTCGTGTCTGTGTCTTACTTGCTGTAAAACGACCTGAATGTTTCTAGTATCTGTTAGGTCAGAAAATGAGGAAAATTTCACTTGAAGTCCAACAATGTTCTCTAAAGGGAAATACACATACACACAGAATGATGAGATATTTGTTGACTGTGTACATGTTCTGCGTGAGTGCTGGTTTCTAGTACAGGCAAATGTAAGAGGTTATATGTTAGTGAAATTAAGTTTGACTGTTGGGATGTGTCATAACATCGGTTTGTAAAATAATATTTTCTGGGTGTAACACATGTTATGATGATGAACAAACTGATAGTAACATATGAGTTGTAAGGTTGCCTTTGTTTGACTTTGATCCACCGTCCACCCTGAAGGCCCATCGACCGGGAACATTGACATTACTGGTGTTCCTGAGGTTTGAGATGGAGCTCCCATTGATTGATCCAGGAATCACAAAGTAGTCCATGGAGTTTATTGTGTCATAACCAGCCTGAAAGTATGTAAAAACATTATAGTATACAGAACATATACTTTTATTCAGTAGTGGATAGTAACATTTAGTTCACAATACAGAAAACAAGTTTGGTTTACCTCCACTGGATGTCCAGTTACAGCAATGTCACCAAAATTCATAAGAATAAATGAATAGTTACTGCCTGAAATTAAAACCACTTGAAACGATGTTTCCTGAAAGGATTAAAAAGAAAAAAGCTTTAAATGTAGCATTCACGGTTTTGAATACTTGATTCAGATTGGTCAGTAATATTAATATAATATTAGTAATATGGTCTGTAATATTGTTTAATTGCTCGTCCTGTTGCCAGAATGATTGTTTTGTACACTGTATTGGATTTAAGATAATAAACTTTCTTGTCCTCATCTTTATTAATGTGGTGCAAAGTGGTGTAATTAGTGATACGACTGTACTATGACTTAATAGTCTAGACTCAAAGATGTTTGGTAAGAACTGTTTTTTGCAGAATCTGTGGGTTTAAACTATTTTCATTTAAACTCAAATAAATATTTTGTGCCTAATTATTAATGTAATAAGTGGGATACTGTACACCCCCAGTTACTGCAGAATAAACCCTTTCAGGATGATGCAAGATTATCCTGATCACCAGCCAGCTGGATGTAAATTATCCCTTACTTATTGTGTGACCTTGCTGTCTTTGTGGTCTAATGTGTTTAATAAACAATTTTAAAGTGTTGGATTAGGTAAAATCAGTAATATTTCAGAAGAATATCAAACTTACTGTACTGGTTAAACTGAAGTAAGCGACTTTATTCCATGTTGCAACAAAGACCCAAGAAGCGTTGAAGTTTAGATTTGGGTAATGTGTGTTTATATGCTGAGTGGCGCGTGTGAGAACATTTCCACTGGTGTACTGATTATATGAAACAACACCTTTCACACGGTTGTCAAGGTTTGTCCAGAGACCAGCAATTATATCTTGGCTTCTTTTAGCGGGAAATGAGTAGGGGGTATATGCTGTTGAAGCCTGATTGAATGTAAGGTATCCATTATTATTCACCTGAAACATGAAAAATACTGTCAAAATCACATCCACAAGTTTCACTTATTTCACAGTTTATAAAGCATCAACCACTCGCATTTAGACTCAGAATCAAGATGGAGTCAAATTCATACATAAATCTGCTGGTATGTGCGACCAAAGAACAGAAAAGGACTGGACAGCTGAATAAGTGAGGAGCTTCCATCATCAGCAGCAGTGTTGTTTGTGTCTCCTGCTGAGACGAATGGGTAGAATATTGCTGGTGCTGCCAAGACAATAAACAACAAACAAACAAACAAAAATGGTTACATTTCTGTATACTGGTGTTTACATTTCACACTCCTTCATGTTGCTTTTGTTGAAGGAATGAATCAATGAATCTAATTAGTAGCAGGACGATGATAATGACCTCTGGTGGTGGACACATGGATGTAAAGCTTATCTTCCAGTGACAAAAACTAAAAACCACACACAATCATACACATAAAATACTAACTTGCATTTGTTGAATTACATGTTTTAAATAAACTAAAAAATGCAAACACATTACACGGGCTTACACGAAAACACTGGCTTAAAAACAAAACCTTTGTCATCTATATAGAGAGTTTTCGGCAAAGTTTATATTTATTTATTTATTTATACTACATTTTAGTCTCACCTTTTTTTTTCTTCAACAATAGCAACTGTACAGTTCATAAAAACACTGTCTCTCATGATGTGAATGTCGTCTTGTCTCATTAATTTAAAAAAGTTCATGGGCAATCATTTTTTGAAATTAACAAAATTAACATTACTGTACAATCCATAAAATATTTATGGCTCTGCACCATAAGTTTCTGAAACTTGTTTTCAACATTACCCCACAACTTTTATGTATCGATTCTGAAAATAATAAAGCTATTTTATGAATAAATTAATTGTTATATTATTTATATAAGTTTACGGTGTATAATATAATTTATTATTTGTTGTTACAGGTGACAAACTCATAGATGTAACATATTACACAAACACATACATGGGTGAATGCTAAATAAGCTTACCTGCACAGTATGCCAAATAGCAGTAAAATGGCTTTACAAACTCATAGACATAATAACCTCCTGGGCAGGCTTTCACTTTAATGGGACTGGACTGGAAATGGCAGCAGTTATTCAACCAGTGACCGCAGACATTTCGAGTGACCACATCATCCTTAACTTTTGGATGTGCTCCGTTAAGCCACAGGGGGGCATGAGTGCCACAACTATTTGAATCAACACATGTGTCTGGCATCTGAGCGCTCTGGCCCTGAATGAAAAGACGGTACCAGCCGACCCAGGTGACATCAGTGTCACACATTAATTGGTTGGGATATCGATAGTCTATGGATCTCCGAGGATCATCCAGCACAGTATATTTGTAGCAGGGATCTGTGAAAAATCAAATAGAATAGTAAATAATTGAAATTACTATTCATATCATACACTTGTGACATGAGATCCACCTAGGGGTGGAGTTAAAATTATAAAATAAATACATCTTCCAGAATCTCTTACTCTTTCTTGGTATCAAACTTTCTTCAAATATTAAACAAACGTAATCTTACCTGAACTTACTTTGTCTCTGTGTCTAACTGTAAGTGGGCAAAATGCTAGATTTAATGAGCTGATAAAACTAATTTTAATTTTTACCACCGATAATAATTTTTACCATTGAAATAATCTTTGTTTATGTGCTGTACAAGATTTTAATAAAAATATGGGGTTCACTTTATATTAAATGTCTTTATATAAGATTTAAATTAATAATTTATTCCAATTAACTTATTGTGTACATACATGTTTTATATTGTATTTATATTTTAAATACTTCCTTTAATTACATCTATAATTACACTGTTGACCTTACCCATTTTCCACCTCAACAGCAGCAAATGTGGTTTGCAATATAACATGAATACAATAAATACACTGTAAATAACAATTTTTGACATAAGTAGTTAAAGACACATATGAAGTGGGGCAAAATATATAAATTAAATCAATTTAAATATCCAAATTCACTTTATTTTCTTTAATTCTTATTAGACATTGACTATTGCAATACAGCATTTTAGAGAGTCTCCAAAAATGATCAAACACCACCTACATAACTTCTTTGAGAGTGATGCCATTTAAAAAAAAACCTTTTGTAGTCATCAAACTAGAAACTCAATCACCTGAACGCTAGAACCTTCTATGGGAACCCAATCTATGAGAACATAGTGCTTTCAAAAATAAACACCAGAGCTGGCCTTGACATACAATGTCAGAAAAGTACCTTACTGGCATTGTCCAACATCAAGTCTGATGAAGGTGTGAGTGGTTTTTACAAGTCTGAGTGTGTTTACTGGTGCAAGGGCAAGACAATTTGTCACTCACACGAAATCGACCAATAGCAAACCACAACCACCCAATCAATTGGACAAAATTAAGTCCCGTGCTAAATTTTCATTCAGATATATGTCACAAAGGGGAAGAGATACTATTGCAATGTCTCTTTCGTTTTGACATTACAGTTTTTCACATTTGCTAAAACACTGAACCCCATTCTCTAAACCAAATTCTCAATAGCCTAAACCAATTTGTCAAATAAATCACTCTTTCAACAAAACCTTAAAGGGGTCATCGGATGCACATTTTCCACAAGATGTGATTCTTTAGGGTCTTAATGAAAAGTCTCTAATATACTTTGATTAAAAATTCTCAATGGTTTTATAAAACAACACCCTTTTTACCTTGCCAAAATCATCTCTGCAAAAATCATCTCATTCTAAGGGGTTGTTTCTATTAAATGCAAATGAGCTCTGCTCGCCCCGCCCCTCTGTTCTCTCTATGGAGTGAGCTTGTTTACTTTAGCCGCATTTAGTACGTTTAGCCGCTAAACTTTCTAACTACCACGTTATAAGGAAAGGTGATCGCAAAGATTCATAAAAATATACTTATACACACTTCTGCTGTAAGTGAAGCTGGATCATGAATGATTCACGCGAACATAGACGGATATATGTAGATCGGGAGGTGCATTCCATTCACAAACAAATGTAATCTACTGCATCTTCAGCGGCTCAGATGTCGGGAGTAAATGACGACCACTATGTTCATTATTACATCCAGCAACACAACACCTCAATCGCTCAATCGGAGATATTCTTATCTACCTTACATCCCTGCTCCGGCATCAAAACAAGGAAAGTTACTGGACTGTAACAGCTGGTCTGAGGTAAGAGTTCATGTCAATCAACTATCGTGGGAGCGGCCTCTGTGGGTGTGACGCCACACCGACAGGCATCTGAGAACGGCTCGATTTTTTGTAAAAGGGGATATTATTTTTACAGATTAATTAAAAACCACTGCATGGATTTTTATCATTATAGGGTAGATTTGTACATACACTGCCAACACACATTAATGTTCAAACAACATGAAAAAGTGAAGTTAGTGTTGTGAATTTTTTTCTTAGAGACCAGGAGACGTTTTTGGATATCTTGAAGCAGAAGTTTCTCTTTATTCAGATACTCGCTGCTTGGCACTGCAGTCATCAAAAAGTCTTTTCTACGGCAGTGATACATTGTAGTTTATATACATTTAGGGGGCAGTGCTTAGATCTGGAGACAAAGCACCTGGGTGACAACCCCAAACAAAGCATGCAAATGAAGTATTTAGGTATAGCAGCCTGCACCATTTACACCAGTCCTAACCCAATCATCATAACTACTCAAAGACTGGGCAGAGGTACCAAGAGCCATTACAAACAAAAGGTGAACATCTGAGTAATCTGGCTCATTTGACTTACAAAAAGAGAACAGGAACTGGCAGGAACCGCTTGCTACAAACTTTGCTTAAGAGAATCATTTGTCTGATGTCATCATATTTACCTTAAATGCTAAATACAATGTACTGCACCTTAGGTTTTCACGTGATGCTATGTCAGAACATAGGATCAGCATATTTTAAACAGTTTCTTAAATTTGTAATCCTTCATTAGCATCCGATGACCCCTTTAAAGGGGTCATCGGATGCCCATCTTCCACAAGTTGATATGATTCTTTAGGGTCTTAATGAAAAGTCTCTAATATACTTTGATTAAAAATTCTCAATGGTTTTGTAAAACAACACCCCTTTTCCCTTGTCAAAATGAGCTCAGCAAAAATCATCTCATTCTAAGGGGTTGTTCCTTTAAATGCAAATGAGCTCTGCTCGAATTGAAAAAGGGAATATTATTTTTACAAATTAATTAAAAACTGCTGCATGGATTTTTATCATTATAGGGTAGATTTGTACATACACTGCCAACACACATTAATGTTCAAACAACATGAAAAAGTGAACTTAGCATCCGATGACCCCTTTAAACAAGTTTAGGCAGTTTAGACACTGTTTGCAGATCTCATGCACTCTTTTTTGCAAAACTCTAAACACATTCTCACTAAGACACAATTTGCTCTGTGATGAACTTGCAAAACCATAAACACAAGAAAGTAAAAGTTACGCACAACTGCACCACAGTGAATTTAGTTTGAACATTTGAATTTGTGTTTTAGAGAGGGTTTTGAGAAAATGAGTGATGGTTTCAAAAAATGTGTTTTAGCATTTCAGAAAAACTGTAAATTACAAAACATTTTTATGATACATAAAATGTGTCAGAGGTTATTCTTGGGTTTGTTCAGTTCAAACCACAGATCTGATTATAATTCAAAGATCCATAATTACCTGCCAGTGTCGTTGTAGGTGTTGTCGTCGGTGCAGATGTTGTTGTTGCTGATGCTGTTGTTGGTCCAGATGTTCTTGTTGTTGCAGGTGTTGTTGTCAGTGCATGTGCTGTTGTTGGTGCAGATGTTGTTGTTGTTGTTGGAGATGTTGCAGGTGCAGATGTTGTTGTTGCAGGTGTTATTAATGGAATTGTTGTTTGTTCAGTTGTTGTTTGTGCCCTCGCTGTTAAAGAGAAAGAGAGATGATTACATTCAGAAATGTGTGTATTTATACAAACACATTAACACAGGAAAATCAAACTGATAAAAATCAAACAGGAACAAAGCCTTACTGAGTGACAGGACTGATATGAACACCAGCAGATGTTGTGAAACCAGAGACAGTCTCATGATAATGAAGTCAGAGACAAAACCAGAATGTAAGAGTCCTTCTTCTGTAATGAGAGATCATTATTTAGCATTAAGTAATAAAGCATTATAGTTTGATAAAACTGCATGTTTTGCCAATTTTATTGGTGAATAATTTTTTTTAAAAATAAATTACAAATTGTATTGAGCAAGAATATAAACTGAT
Organism: Labeo rohita; assembly: GCF_022985175.1. Taxonomy (NCBI): domain Eukaryota; kingdom Metazoa; phylum Chordata; class Actinopteri; order Cypriniformes; family Cyprinidae; genus Labeo; species Labeo rohita. The sequence goes on along the minus strand of NC_066880.1, from coordinate 3,348,457 downwards.
CAAAAGTGATAGTAAAGATTTTTATAATGTTACACAATGTTTCTATTTCAAATAAATACAGTTCTTTTGAGGAATCCTGGGAAAAACTGTATCCTGCTTTAAAAAAAATAAATAAATAAATAAAAAATAATAACAGCATATTAGAATAAAGAATCATGTGACACTGAAGCCTGGAGTAATGATGCTGAAAATTCAGCTTTAAAATCACAGGACTAAATTACAACTATTTGAATATATTCAAATAGAACATAGTTATTTAAAATTACAGCTATATGATTGGCAGCGTAATTGTTTCATTCTAAATATTGTAAATGGTAAATGTAAATATTTATTGAATGTTGATGTCTTATCATATTCCGGTTTTATAAAATCAATAAAACACACACACACACACACACACACACACACACACACGTTTGTTTTTGTGAATTGTGGGGACTTTCCATAGACTTCTATAGTTTTTATACTGACAAAACAATATTGTCTATCCTCTCACCCAACCCTAACCCTAAACGTAGCCCTCACAATAAACATGTTTGCATAGTTACACTTTCAGATAAACATCATTTACTATTTTTAATCATTTTTTCAAGTACAAACAAGTACACACACACACACACACACACACACACAATAAACTGCTTTATTAGATTGTTTCATCTCAACTTAAAACCTTCATTAAATAACAGAATATAGCCATTATGTCTAATTTCAATCCATTACACAAGTAAGGATAAATTGTCTAATTTGAGAATATAGTTTATGATGGAGCTTAACATTAAAGTAAAGATTTTGTTTACCTCAGACAGCTTCTTCTAAGCCGCTCTTGTACCGAATGAGGTTCACCAGGAAGTTTAATTGGTTTTAAATGTGTCCCAGATCTGCGTTTATGAAACCTCCTGGAATGAATAAAAATATGTTATCTGTGTTTAGGTTTGCATGTCAAGAGTCAAATAATGATCAGGTGAGTGAATGATTGAATGCCTGGTTGCATTTTGCCTAACTACAAATGTTTTTTGAAAGGTAACCAGCACTGCAACAAATGGTTACAGAAATCAGTATATGTGGGAACAGCTTCTTTCATTTTACTTTTGTATTACATTGTGTCAAAATTTACTTACAGATGCTATAAATTTATTTTTCCGCTTTGCATCCACATGCTTAAATGTTTCAGCTGATTTCACAAGCAGAAGGAAGCAAGCAGGATAATGCATTGTGATATCAGTGTTAGCAGTAATGTGTCTTGGCTCAGTTTACAACAAGTTTTTCCACTGAGGGTTTGTTTTGTTTATGTTTGTATTTAACTGCTTGTATATCTATGAGTTATATTTGTCTTAAAATACTTTAAAAGAACTAAAAGCAAATTTAGCCTCTTTCCCATACACCACACACACTTTTAAGACTGAATTTTTTCATGAATATGCATGCACAAATACTATAAACAGGCAACAATTGTAAGTGACATGACAAAAAACCCAAAAGAATTCCACATTTCACTCTGCTGCCACCCATTGCTGCATGAAGAATTTAAAGGTAAATTCAACCTTTACAACTTTAATTATTCCATGTGAATCATTTTAAAAAGAATGCAAAAGCACAATAAAAGTATCGTGAAATGAGGTATACCACCTGTGCACTGTTTTTTTTTTGTTTTTGTTTTTTTGCTTTCAACACATTGGCCAAGCCATGTTCTTCTGTGTGACAATAGGTTGTTGAGCAAATGAGGAAATGAGGACAAAAAATTTATCTCTTATCTACATTATCTATTGTGCTAAAGTGGCAACCTGTCATGCAGGTTTTTTTTGTCTTTAAAATTATTATATTTACATTTATATATATATATATAAAGTTATAAAAAAGAGACTTCTACCACTCAAAGCATTATTAGATGTTGAATTCTGACCATTTTGGGGCCTTAAGCAAGAGCCTTATCTATTCTAATCACTGATTTGATACTTTTTACAAATGTGTGTGTATGTGTGTGTGTCTTAATCAGCACTGAACTGACGTATGTACATAAATGATTTTTTTTCTGCTCACACTGCAGTTGTATATCCAATTGAGTGCACAATATCCAAAACTCACTGACTGTAAACTGATTTCTACAATTTTTTTTTCTTTCTATTTTTAATATTTCTACTAGACAAAACTCATTTGTAGATATCAGAATATATTTTCCAGCGGAAAAAAATGACTAGTCAAATAACATATCTTCAATACATATTTTGAAAAGTCATAATATACATTACACATATCCAACATAACTAGTCATAATCACATTGTAGTTATCTTAATTTCAATTACAATGAGTCAAAACTGCAGAATAGCTTGTCACCTAGTTGTCATGGAAAAGTAAAGAATTCAAACAGTATTTACATGCTTTCAAAAAGCCATTCATATTTTTGCACTCTTTGTGTTTATCAAACAACACCAAGTACTTAAAAGTACCATTTACATAGAAACATTTGTTTACACTTTTTACGTTTTTTTTTTTTTTTTTTGCCTTTTAATCTGAAATAATCATGCCAGCCCAGAAAATAGATTATTTTCTATTATTATTATTATTATTATTTAAATCATTATTCTCACTAAAACTAGATACATTAAAATGTCAAAAAATAAAATAAAATAAAATAGTAAAAAAAAATCAGTATAGGAAAACAATTGCATGTATCTCTTTTATAAAACTGTTTTTGTCTTTAAATAAAACCACCTTAATGTAAAACTGGAGTTTACACATGATCTAGGCACTAAAAGTGAACAGGACTGATATTACGGCTATATCTTTTGCACTTTTCTTATATTCAGCTCAACACCGTTTGGAAGGCCGTATTTGCCCAGTTCCTGTTTTATCTGAAAAAAAAAAAAAAAAAGTGGACAAACAGATCAGACTTTCCCCATATTGTCTATTAGCACTGCATTTTGTTTAAATAGTCATGTTTATGTCTTACTTGCTGTAAAACGACCTGAACTTTTCCAGTATCTGTTAGGTCAGAAAATGAGGAAAGTTTCACTTGAAGTCCAGCAATGTTCTCTAAAGGGAAACACACATACACACAGAATGATGAGATATTTGTTGAATGTGTACCTGTTGTATACGAGTGTTGTTGTTTTTTTTTTTGTTGCTGTGTTGGGATGTCATAACATTGGTTTGTAAAATAATATTTTCTGGGTATAACATATATTATTATGATAAACAAACTGATAGTAATGTGTTAGTTGTAAGGTCACCTTTGTTTGACCCTGATCCACCGTCCACCCTGAAGGCCCATCGACCGGGAACATTGACATTACTGGAGTTCCTGAGGTTTGAGATGGAGCTGCCGTTAATTGATCCATTGATCACAAAGTAGTCCACTGAGTTTGCGGTGTCATAACCAGCCTGAAAATATGCAAACCATTTTTCATATAAACAGTATGAGTACATATACTTTTATTCTCAATACAGAAAACAAGTTTCTTTTACCTGCACTGGATGTCCAGTTGCAGCAATGTCACCATAATTCATCAGAATAAATGAAAAATTATGGCCAGAAATTAAAACCACTTGAAACGATGTTTCCTGAAAAGATTGAAAAAAGATAATAACTATATTAACTTAGCGTTCACTGTTTATAAGCATTATTAAATGGCTGGAATACTTGATTCTGATTGGTCAGTTGTGACATTCTGAGGTGTGTTGTTCTCTGATAACAACGATCATCATTAGCAGCGCTGAATAACACACTAATAATCCGGGTATTTGAGGTTGATCTCTCATATTATATTGCCGCACTCTTTCTATTTTCATTTAGACGGAACTGTTTCATCTTATTAGTTTGTTGCCATAACGATTGTTGTACACTGTAATTAATTTAAGGTCTTTATTGTTGTGGTGTAAAAAACATTATGTCTTAAGTGTCTTGTTTAAAGGCATTTGTTAGAAGAATATCAAACTTACCGTGTTGGTCAAAGCGTAGTAAGCGACTTTATTCCATGTTGCAACAAACACCCATGAAGCAGTGAAGTTCAGATTTGGGAAATGTGTGTTTATATCCCGAGTGGCGCGTGTGAGAACATTTCCACTGGTGTACTGATGATATGAAACAACACCTCTTTGACGGTTGTCAAGGTCAGTCCAGAGACCTGCAATTATATCTTGGCTTCCTTGAGTGGGAAATGAGTAGGGAACATATTCATTTGAAGGCTGGTTGAATGTGAGGTATCCATTAGTATTCACCTGCAACATGAGAAATATTATCAAAATCACTGATCACAGATGAGTTTATAAAGCATCCACCACTCGCATTTAGACTCAGAATCAAGATGGGATCAATTTCTTACATAAATCTGCTGGTATGTGCGACCAAAGAACAGAAATGGACTCAACAGCTGAATAACAGGGGAGCTTCCATCTTCAACAGCAGTGTTGTTTGTGTCTCCTGCTGCTGAACCGAATGGGTAGAATATTGCTGGTGCTGCCAAAACAATAAACAAAAAATATTTTTTGTTTACTGGGAGATGGGCCCTCAGCGGGTTGATGATTTTAACATTGAACATTGTCACATCATTTTGTTCTTAACGAATTACACAAGACATATATAAGTAAAGTCACAAACACAAGACACAAGAAACAAACACACTCCTACTAAATGACACAGATTTTAGAAGGTATAGCAGACTAAATTTACCTGCCAAGGTTGACTCTGGAGTGGCAGTATGATTATTGATGGTAATGTTCCTAACATCTGAAAAAAAATTAAATATTAAAAAATGTACAAAAGGCACGTTAAATGTATTTACCTCCACAATACAGATGGTTTAACAAACTCATAGATGCAATACTTTACACAAATGTTAAATATGCTTACCTGCACAGTATGCCAAATAGCAGTTAACTGCCCTTACAAACTCATAGACATAATAACCTCCTGGACAGGCTTTTACATTAATGGGATTTGATCGGAAATGGCAGCAGTTATTCAACCAGTGACCACAGACATCTCGAGTCACCACTCCATCCTCAACTGTTGGGTGTGCTCCGTTCAGCCACAGTGGGGCGTGAGTGCCACAGCTTAGCTGATCAACACATGTGTCTGGCATCTGAACGCTCTGGCCCCGAATGAAGAGACGATACCAGCCAACCCAGTTGACATCAGTGTCACACAATAATTTAAAGGTATATTGAGCATAATATGATGATTGTAATTGATTGCTGGTGGCTCTCCGTAAATCATCCAGCACAGTGTAGTTATAGCAGGGGTCATAGGGCAGGGCTGTGGAAAAAAATCAATTACAACCTTTAATAATAGAAATCACTACTCATATTATACACTTGTGGATACACAGCAAACTGTAAAACATCTTTTCATTTAGAAGATAAACCAGTTGAGTACCCAACAACCCTACTAACAAATTGCATCATGGTAATAACAACGTTCCCTACTGTTTCTTGAACATTTTTTGTTTTGGATGCCTTCATCATCTAAGTTTAAAAAACTTTAGTTTTCTCATAATAAACACTATACAGCATTCAACTAAGCATCAAATTTCTCTAAAACCCTCCTTTCCAAGAGCCTACTGTGCTCTGATTAGCCGGATGGCTCAGCCTGTTGAGATTGGCTGACAAGCACGGAACACTATTTAGAGTCCCAGCCTCAGAGAAAACAATAGAGCAGTGGATTTATTCATTTATTTACTGTATATTATGCTGCTGCTGCACAAATCTAATATAAACATGCGATTTCCTTCCCAGCTGTTTACCTTAACAGACATAACCGAAAAAAAATACCCTAATTGTCTTAAGCCAGAATACACAGAGTTCAGGGACAGCAAAGCAAGACTAGCGTTTGAGATTAAAAAAGTATTTAAATTGTATTATTTTTATGTAAATAACCGATCGTTTCACTAGATAAGACCCTTCTTCCTCAGCTGGGGTCGTTTACAACGACATTTGGGATCGTTTGAAGCTGCATTTAAACTATATTTTGGGAGTTCAAAATCGGGGCACCATATCAGTCCATTATATGGAGAAAAATGCTGAAATGTTTTCCTCAAAAAACATAATTTCTTTATGACTGAAGAAAGAAAGACATGAACATCTTGGATGGCAAGGGGGTGAGTACATTATCTGTAAATTTTTGTTCTGGAAGTGGGCTACTGCTTTAATGGAATATTGAATTATTTATAATAAATTGTTCATCTGTGCGCACACACACACACACACACACACACACACACACATTACTCTTAATTCCTCGCCCTCTTTGCAGCGACATTCCTTCTCTGTTCTGATGATGTGTTTACTGGCACGAGGGCAGGACAACCTGTCACTCAAATCGACCAATAGCAAATCACAACCATCCAGTTAATTCCTGATTGACAAAATCAAGTCTTGCCCTACATTTTTTTCACTCAGATGTATGTCACAATTAGGAAGAAAATACTCTCAACGTCTGTTGCATGCCAACGTTAAATTATTGACCATTTCTAGGATACATAAAATATTGCAAAGGTTCTTTTTGGGGTTTTTTCAGCTCACACCAAAGATCTGATTCTGATTCAAAGGTCCATAATTACCTGCCAGTGTTGTTGATGCAGATGTTGTTACTGGAAATGTTACTGGTGCAAATGTTGCAGTTGTTGTTGTATTTGCAGATGATGTTGTTGCAGGTGTTGTTGCAGTTGTGGAATTGGTGGAATTGGTTAATGGAATTGGTGTTGTTGCAGATGTTGTTGTAGCAGTTGTTGTTGCTGCAGATGATGTCGCAGGTGTTGTTGTTGCAGCAGGTGTTGCTAATGGAATTGGTGTTGCTGCAGATGTTGTTGTAGCAGTTGTTGTTGGTGCAGATGATGTTGTCGCAGGTGTTGTTGTTGCAGTTGTGGAATTGTTGGAATTGGTTAATGGAATTGGTGTTGTTGCAGATGTTGTTGTAGCAGTTGTTGTTGTTGCAGATGATGTTGTCGCAGGTGTTGTTGTTGCAGATGTTAATGGAATTGGTGTTGTTGCAGATGTTGTTGTAGCAGTTGTTGTTGCAGATGTTGTTGTAGCAGTTGTTGCTGCAGATGATGTCGCAGGTGTTGTTGTTGTTGCAGCAGGTGTTGCTAATGGAATTGGTGTTGCTGCAGATGTTGTTGAAGCGGGTGTCGTTGTTTCAGATGTTGTTGAAGCAGGTGTTGTTGTTGAAGGTGTTGTTGCAGCTGTTACTACTGGAAATACAGTTGTTGTTTGCGTACTGGCTGTTAAGGATAAAAAGAGACTATTAAAGTGAGAAAAAGACAATTCTGAGTTTTTTTTATTTTTATTTTTACAAACACATTAACATTGAAAATCAGACAGGAACAAAACCTTACTGAGGGACAGGACTGATATGAACACCAGCAGGTGTTGTGAAACCAGAGAAAGTCTCATGATGATTCAGGAAAAGACAGAATTTAGATTAGGAGTCCTTCTTCTGTAATAAGCATTAGAGCATCATTGATTATTAAAAACGCAGTTACAACAGTGTCACTCTACAGTCTGTCTTAATAAAAACCCTTACAACAAATAAGATAATTCAGTCAGATCTGAACAGAGTCATTCACAGACACTGAAAAACAGTTCGTTTTTTTTTTTTTTTTTCTTTTTGGATTTTTATTCAACAAGGACACATTAAAATAATCAAAAGTGACAGTTAATACACAGCCTACATAACGTTACAAAGGATTTCTGTTTAGAATAAATTACGTTCTATTCAGAAAGGATTGTGGAAAAAGTATTACAGTTTTTACAAAAACAGGAATCAGCATAACTTGTTATCAGTGATAATAAAATATTATTGAGCAACAAACCTGCATATCAGAATAATTTTTCTGAAGAATAATGTGACACTGCAGACTGCTTTTATATATAACTATATAATCGCTTACCTCAGACAGTTTCTTCTAAGCTGCTCTTGTACCGAATGTGGTTTAGCAGGAAGTTTCGTTGGTTTTAAATGTGTCCGTGACTTGGGTTTATGAGTAAACTTTTCCTGGAATGAAGAAGAATGTGATGTAAATTGCACATCTGTTTGTAAATGGTCACAACTTCAGTAAAGTTAATAGTTAATACACTTTTAAATTTCATATGATATGTTCAATTAATTTCTCATGAATATTGATAAAAAGACAGAAATGTAAGTTTCCACAGTCTGAAAATGATGCAAGTCTAATGAATATTGTCTAAAGTTGAAACAATATATACAGTATACACACATTGAATTATTTGTTGAATATGTACACATTGTATATGTTTATTTTCAGTATAATAAGCTATTTAAATCTGTTTTGATTTAAATATATAAATTATAATCTAATAATTATGTATTTTTAAATTGAATATTAATATCAAAATACAAGATGTAATTAAATAAAATGTGAGTATATTGCTATTATCATTTGCTTTTAAAAGATTGTGATGATGATTCCAAAAATATTTAATCTCACGCATATATTCTCTGTGACATTTTACAATGTCACATGTGTACTAAATAATGTACTGTAAAACAAACATACTTATTAGTACTTTCCACAAGACGCCACAATCTCCTTGACTCTTTTCTCTGGTCTGTTCTATATAATAATAGAACATTTTAAGCTTAATCAGAATGAAAAACAGAATGAGTCAGCTCAACATGCTTCATAACTGATGACCTTCAATTTTAGTTATTGAACAAAATCAACACTAAAACAAATTGAGCTGCTTTCCTGTTTATTACTATGAAGCTGTTAAAATGCCCATATTAAACATGCTATACAGACAGAAAGAAGCAGGAAGAATCAAGCACTGAGATGGAAAATAACACTGATGCATTCGGGAGACACTTTTATTCAAAGCGACTTACGTTGCATTCAAAGTATAATTATACAAAGTACTTAAGTATTTGTATCCTTATAAATTATGGATCTAAGGAAGGTAAATGAGATGAACAGTTTTGCTTTCATTATAGTTGTGGTTAGTTTAAATTTCTGCACCTGACATGTGATGCATACATGAGATACTTTTATGTGGGTTTGTGTTCTTTATAATCCTTTAAATGAAACCAACTGAAGCTTTTACATTATTAGTCATCAGAGATACTTGTTGACAGATGCTACACAAACTGGTTTTACTTCGTTTCCTGAAGGAGATTGTAATTACGGCTTTATCTTCAGCAGTTTTCTTAACTTCAGCTCGATGCTGTTTGGCAGACCGTACTTGACCAGCTCCTGTTTCATCTGAAACACACATGGACATATCTAACTCAATTATTAGCACTGTATTTTGTATAAATATTCATAGTAAGCATGACGTACTTTCAGTAAAACCATTTCCATATTTCTGCTCTGTGTTAGGTCTGAAAATGAGGAAAGTCTCACTTGAATTCCAATGGCATTGTCTAAAGGAAAAACACACAGAAACAACTAAAATACTTATTTGTATTTGTTGACACTGATCACACAAACACACAATTTATCAAAACATTATCTAAAGATAAGACTTTTACTTTTCAAGATGCTGCTTCCTGGTTCACCTTCCACCATAAAGGCCCATCGTCCTGGAATCAACATTACTGGTGTTCCTGAGGTTTGAGATGGAGCTGCCGCTGTTTGATCCAGGAATCACAAAGTAGTGTGTGGAGTTTATTGTGTCATAACCAGCCTGAAAGTGTGTAAAAACATTATTGATATAAACTGTATTTAAAGAGTACATATACTTTTGTACAGTAGTGAATAGTAAAATTTTGTTCTTGATACAGAAAACTAATTTGTTTTACCTGCACTGGATGTCCAGTTACAGCAATGTCCCCATAATTCATCAGAATAAATGAATAGATACTGCCCGAAATTAAAACCACTTGAAACGATGTTTCCTGCAAAAAATGAATATATATATATATATATATATATATATATAATCACTTAAAACTTAGCGATCACTCTTCTTCTTCTTTTTTTATTATAAAATAAAATTTTTGTATGACTGAATATTATTTTGTATGAGCATTAGTGACTGACAAACCTTATTTTTACTGTTTTAATTTATTATTTTCTCTGTCACTGTCTTTGTGGTCTAATGCGTTAAAGTATTTTGAAACTGAAATGTGGATAATGTGAAAACGCATTTCAGAATATTCTTCACATTTCAGAAGAATATCAAACTTACTGTGTTTGTTACGCTGAAGTAAGCGACTTTATTCCACGTTGCAACAAAAACCCAAGAAGCATTGAAGTTCAGATTTGGAAAATATGTGTTTATATCTCAAGTGGCGCGTGTGAGAACATTTCCACTGGTGTACTGATTATATGAAACAACACCTCTCACACGGTTGTCAAGGTCAGTCCAGAGACCTGCAATTATATCTTGGCTTCTGTTAGCGGGAAATGAGTGGGGAGTATATGCTGCTGAAGGCTGGTTGAATGTGAGGTGTCCATTATTATTCACCTGAAACATGAAAAATACTGTCACTGATCACAGATGAGTTTATAAAGCATTCACATGCAGACCTAGAATAAAGATGGAATCAAATTCTTACATAAATCTGCCGGTATGTGCGACCAAAGAACAGAAATGGACTCAACAGCTGAATGACAGAGGAGCTTCCATCATCAACAGCAGTGTTGTTTGTGTCTCCTGCAGGCTCCTGCTGAATGGGTAGAATATTTCCGGTGCTGCCAAGAGAATGAAGAAAAAACTTTTTTGTTTACAATTCTGTTTACTGGTGTTTACATTTCACACTTATTTATGAAGCTCATGTTTGAATGTAGTTCAAACAAAGTGCACCAGGTGACAGTGTCTTTAACCAGGTCGCCTATGCAAAGCATTAAACAAAAATACAGCATCGTTCACTATATATATTGGCACTCTTGGTGCACATATATTGTCATTCTAAAGAGCACATGACTATATATTTGATACTTTTTCTTGGAAGCAACTAAAATTTTAATGTGTATCTGCTAAAAGTTTTTCTAGCATATAGATGTGCTCAGAGCTAATCAACATGAACTAAAAGCCACACACAATCACACATAAAATAGGCCCACTCATTTGCATTAGTTGAATTACATGTTTTAAATAAACTAACATACAAACACATTACATGGGCTTATATGAAATGTATCAAATCACTGGCTTAAAAACAAACTCTTAACAATAAAGGTGCTTTAAAAGGTTCTTCACAGCGATGCCACAGAAGAACCATTTTTGGTTCCATAAAGAACCATTCAGTCAAAGGTTCTCTAAAGAACCATCTCTTTCTTACCTTTTTATAATCTGAAGAATCTTCTTTCGCTACAAAGAACCTTTTGTGAAACACAAAGGTTCTTCAGATGTTCGTTTTCTGTTTTTTTTTTTCGTCAACAATAGCTAAGGTATGTTGACATAATGTGTTTTATGATGTCGATGTCATCTTGTCATTTTAAAAAGTTAATCGGCAAACTTTTTTCGTCATTGTTTTCATTAACAAAAGTAACATTACTGTACAATCTATTAAATATATTTGGCCTGTGAATCATGCTGTGCACAAATGGAAGCAAAGAAATTTTTTTACATTATTCCCAACAACTTTTATTATTAGCTTCTGAAAAAGTTGTATGAAAATAAATAAATAAATCTATTAAATAAATGTATTTAAAAATATATAAATCTATTGTTAAAGTAATACAGGTGATATATAGCATATATAATTTAATGGATTAATGCATGTGTTTAAATGGTGTTTATACAGTAAAATAAAATATATCAGATATTCGATCACGCTGTTGTTGAGAGTACTATCTTCTTTGCTGTGGTGTGTTGGGGCGCGGGCATCAAATTATTAACCCCTTGAGGATTAATAAAGTTTATCTAATCTAACATGAAAATATATTTTATGTGTAGTTGAACATAAAGTCTGCACAGGAACGGGTTGCTTTTGCAGTTGCACATTTCAAAAACTGTTGTACAGCTGTTACACTCAGACACAAACACATTACTACTAAATGATAGATTTTCATGACATGATTCAATCCGTCATAACTGCAGCAGTCAGTAGAGGGCATAGCAGACTATTTTACCTGCCAAGGTTGACTCTGGATTGACGGTAAGATTGTTAATGTTCCTTATTTCTGTAAAAAAAATAATAATAATAATAATAATAAAATCATAAATGTTATTATTAAACATTTAAATTAAACACATATAAAAAATCAATTAGGCCTACATATGTACAAAAGGGATGTTAACATATTTTCCTCCACAGTTTGTCAAAAACATGCTGTACATGGGTGAATGGAAAATATATGTTACATATATGTACCTGCACAGTATGCAAAATTGCAGCCAATTGGTTTCACAAACTCATAGACATAATATCCTCCTGGACAGGCTTTGACTTTAATGGCATTGGACTGGAAATAGCAGCAGTTATTCGACAAGCTACCGCAGACACTACGGGTCACCACTCCATCCTGAACTGTTGGATGTGCTTCGTTCAACCACAGTGCGCTATGAGTTCCACAGCTATACCAAGGAGCACATGTGTCTGGCATCTGAGCATTCTGACCATAAATGAAGAGACGACACCAGCCAACCCAGTTGACATTAAAGTCACAGATTGATTGGGTGGAATATCGATTGTCTCTGGATCTCTGAGGATCATCCAGTACAGTGTATTTGTAGCAGGGGTCTGTGAAAATAAAAACTCAATTAGAAAAATAAATTTAATAAATATAAACCCTTATTTTATTTCAAGTGGGCAGAATGCTAGATTTGACAAGCTGAGAAAATTAATTGAAGTCTTTACCTCAGATTATAACAATAAATAAATAAAAATGTCTCCACTTCCTTTCACTTTAAAAAAATATAAAGCCAAAATTTTTGCCAAACTGTCACAGACTCAAATGCAAACGCAGCTGTCAGCCTTGCGCCACATCCCATTTTTACAGCAGCAAATATCTAACAAACTTGAAAATACATCAGCATGATAAGAACTACTTACAATCAAATCAAAGTAATAGCAATATTCAAATTCAGAACACAAGGTAAATTTGCAAGTTTGGATGGATACATAACAGCTTTAATTTGTCAGTGCTGGCAATATTACCATGGTAAATGGGATAATCCATGCTCATGAGCCTTACACGATTTTAATAAAAATATAGAGTTCACTTTACATTAACTAGTGTCTTTAACTACTATTTAACATTTAAATTAGTCATTTATTCCAATGCACTTATTGTGCACATGCATGTTTTACATTGAATTTACATTTGAAAAAATACTTATATGTAATTATAGCTATAAATAATTGATTTAATTAAATTGATAATTACACTGTTGACCTTACCTTATCCCTTAAGTCATCCTTAAACCTAACCAGACCATATCCCACCAATAATAGCAAATGTGTTTTGCAATGCAACCTGAACACAAAAGATACATTGTACTTAACAAATGAATGTATACCATTCGTTAAAGGTCTGTAATTACCTGTCAATGACTTTGTTGTTGTTGGAGTTGTTGTAATGCCTATTAAAGAACAAACGAGCATAAAAGTCAGTTTTGTAAAGAAATGAAAATTGAAGATTCTTGTTTCTATTTTATGGAACGTTTTATCCATGCACACTATTTATTTATTTATTTATTATGTGCCCTCATAATTTTTTATTAAAATATCTCCCTCTTGCAGCAACATCTCTTCTCTTCCCTGATGACTTGTTCACTGTCATGAGGCTGGGGCAACCACAATAAGGAGAAAAAGACTATTCAAACTTCTGACATTTCATGCTGACATTAAATTCTAAAACATTTCTATGATGCATAAAAAATGTGGCAGAGATTTTTCTAGGATTTGTTCAATTCACACCACAGATCGGGTTCTAACTCAAAGGTCCTGCCATAATTACCTGCTAGTGTTGTTGCAGGTGTTGTTAATGCAGTTGTTGTTTCTGCCGTGAAAAGAGATGATTAAATTCAAAACACAAAAACAATTTAGAAAACAAACACATTAAAACATCATATAGGAACAGAGCCTTACTGAGTAACAGAACTGATATGAACACCAACAGATGTTGTGAAAGCAGAGACAGTCTCATTATGATTCAGGAAAAAACTGAATGTAGGTTAGAAGTCCTTCTTCTGTAATCAGAGAGCATTAAAGCATCATTCATTGTCATAAATGCAGTCACACCAATGTCAATTTCAATTAATAATATATAGCCATTGTTTTTATTCAGCTCATTCCACAGAATAAATCTCAGTCCTGCTTACCTCAGACAGCTTCTTCTAAGCTGCTGTTGCACCTGCTGTGGTTTAGCAGGAAGTTTCATTGGTTTTAAATGTGTCAGACCTGCATTTATGAGGAAATATGCTGTCAGTTTTATGTTTGTTTTTAAGCAGACATGAGTTATACGTTTAAAAGAGTTCAATTAAAATAATATAATGACATATGCAATTAATTTCTCATGAATATTGATAAAATAAATGTCATTCATCACACTGTTTTGACATTTCTCATATTGTAATTAATTAGAAAGGGGCACATGTAGTAAAAACATGGTAATAACATGCTAACTTGGGAAATGTGTGTGTTTGTATTTCTATGTGTGGCTTTTTTATTCTGTGGTACATAAAATGAATTTTTAAATTGCCTTACCAAAATGTAAAAGCACCATCAAGTATCATGAAAATGATCCGTACATCCTGTGCGCTATATTTTAATTCATCTAAAGTCACTAAGTGTTGTATGTGAGGAAAAGACAGAAATGTGTACATGTTATTTATGTTTGTCTATTTTCAGTATAACAAACTATTTTATTATATTTGTTTGAAATGAATAGTAAAACAAAATACAAAATTTTAATTTAATATAATGTCTTAAATGTAGCATACTGCTATTATCATTCACTTTCTCTGTGACTTTTTCTGTAGTCATTTTTGCTTTGACAATATTGTATGTACTGTAGTCGGTAAATCAACAATAATTCAAGACGTCACAATCCTCTCAACTCTTTTCTGGCCAAAACAGTCTGTATTGCTTATGAGCAGAGAGATGAGCAGAGAAAAATAGTTGTTAGAATAACATTTTAGCTTAAGTTACTGAATGGAAATCAAAACGAGGTAGCTACAAGAAAAGAGTAAATTAAACCACCAAACGTGCAAAGAATGAGGATCCATGAAGTAATTGTAGACACTTCCCCAGAAGATTTATACACATCACTCAGCACTAAAGAGTTGAGAAAGAGCACAGACATGAGCAAACACAGACACAACGACTGCCAAAATTTGAATTTACTTCAAAAGGTCTGGAATAAAATCCACTAGGAAAAATCTGAATATTTGTACATTTCTCAAGTGAGCTCTGAAAGAATCTCACTTATTTATTAACACTACAAATATTAGTTCAATTATATTTAATGCACATGGATTTAATGCACAAGTTCCTGTTACTGTTTGCACTGCTCCAATTAATAACTAAAACCTGGAAGGTGTGACTGAAAGACTGATCGTGTTTTGCCTTATAGTTTAAAAATAGTTTAAAAAGTCAGTAAATACTTTAAATTTGTGTGCTGTAAACTCACTCTATGGACTGGTCCCACGATTGAGTCTGGTTTCAAGTATTTTTCTGCATTTTTGTCACCTGGTAGAGTTTGTGTTCTTTGACACCATTGCCTAGGGCTTTAAAAGACACTTGATATTCATTGTGCATTACTTTTGACGGTACTGACACTGACATGTTGGATGAGAAACAAACTTGAACTGAACTGAGCTGAATAATAACACTGTTGTCATTGTGTAAAGCTGCTTTATAGCTGAATCTGTTGGATAATTGACTAATTTTACAATATTAAACTGATTTGAGATGAATAACCACATTGCTGCCTTCTGCAGAACTGCTTATAGCTGAATTTGTTTCATAATTGATTAACTTTACAGTTAAACTAAATCAACACTCAAATGAACTGTGCTGATTTATGACACCATTGTCTTGTTAGAGCTGATAAACAGCACAATTTTCCAACATTTGTTCTGCTATATTCTGTTTAATGTGCTATAGAAATAAAGGCAACCTGACTTAGTTAAACAATATTATTTTATTAAGCCACAAATTTTGATGCCCATATGCTTCAGTGATTTTACAGACAGAAAAAAGCAGGTTACTAGTCAAGTGTTTGTATCCTTATAAGTTATGGTCCAAATAAAGGTGAACGAGGCAAACAGTTTCTTTCACTTAAGATTAGTTTAAATTTCTGCAGCTGACATCTGATATACTCAAGATCATTGATGAGCAAAGAAAAAAAGAGGGTCAGTTTTTTTTAAACAGACCTCTTCTATGATACTTTTATGCCGGTTTGTGTCCTTTGTAATCCTTTAAAAGAAACAACCTTAATTAATAACTGAAGCTTTTACATCATTCATCATCAGGAATATTTGCATCAGAGGCTAAACAAACTGGTTTTGCTTTTAATTAAATTATGGCTTTATCTTTTGTAGTTTTCTTAACTTCAGCTCAATGCTGTTTGGCAGACCGTACTTGACCAACTCCTGTTTTATCTGAAACACACATGGACAAACAAATCAAACTTTCCTTGACTCAGTTATTAGCACTGTATTTTCTATAAGTACCTGTATATTATAAAAAGCGTGACATACTTTCTGTAAAACAATTTCAATGTTTCCACTCTGTGTTAGGTTTGAAAATGAGGAAAGTCTCACTTGAATTCCAACGACATTGTCTAAAGAAAAAAAACACACACATACACCTAAAATCCTCATTTGTATTTGTTGACACTGATCATACAAACACATATGAAATTTATCAAAACATTATCTATAGATAAGACTTTTACTTTTCAATATGCTGTTTCTTGGTCCACTGTCCACCCTGAAGGCCCATCGACCGGGAACATTGACATTACTGGAGTTCCTGAGGTTTGAGATGAAGCTCCCATTGTTTGATCCAGGAATCACAAAGTAGTGTGTGGAGTTTATTGTGTCATAACCAGCCTGAAAATGCATGAAAACATTATTCATATAAATAGTATTTATAGAGTACATACATACTTTTATGCAGTAGTGAATAGTAACATTTTGTTCACAATACAGGAAACAAGTTTCTTTTACCTCCACTGGATGTCCAGTTACAGCAATGTCACCATAATTCATCAGAATAAATGAATAATTACTGCCTGAAATTAAAACCACTTGAAACAATGCTTCCTGAAAGATTGGAAAAAGATAATCAATATAAACTTTGTGTTCATTGTTCATGTATTTTATAAATTTACTTTTTACATTATTGAATATTGTGATCATACCTGACTGACCACATAGTTATTTTTATTTACAGTTTTTTCCTGTGTCACTTTCTTTGCGTATAAATAAGTTCATGGCAATAAAGTATTGTGAAATTGAATTGAATCATGAATACAGTAGAAACAGTTGTAGTTCAGAAGAATATCAAACTTACTGTGCTGGTTAAATTGAAGTAAGCGACTTTATTCCACGTCACAACAAAGACCCATGTAGACCCGGTGAAGGTCAGATTTGGGAAATGTGTGTTTATATGGTGAGTGGCATTTGTGAGAACATTTCCACTGGTGTACTGATGATATGAAACAACACCTTTCACACTGTTGTCAAGGTTTGTCCAGAGACCAGCAATTATATCTTGGCTTCTATTTGCGGGAAATGAGTAGGGAGTATATGCTGATGAAGGCTGGTTAAACGTGAGGTGTCCATTATTATTGACCTGCAACATTAGAAATATTGTCAAAATCACTGATCACAGATGAATTTATAAAGCATCCACCTTTCACATTTAGACTCAGAATCAAGATGGAGTCAAATTCTTACATAAATCTGCTGGTATGTGCGACCAAAGAACAGAAATGGATTCAACAGCTGAATTACAGATGAGCTTCCATTACCAACAGCAGGATTTATTGTGTCTCCTGCTGCTGAGCCAAATGGGTAAAATACTTCTGGTGCTGCAAAGAAAATGAACAACAACAACAACATTTGTTTACATTTCTCTTTTCTGGTGTTTACATTTCACAATGAATAATGATGATCCCCTCTGACGGCGGACACATGGATATGACAGTAAAATATATGATAGTATAATAACAACGCTCAGGGTCTTTCGCTGATATATCCACTAATAGGTTGGGTTGAGTCAGATTTTACTTACGGTGTGTTCAAAGCAAGCACAGTAATGGGTCCAACTTAAATATGTACATAAATTTCAGGATGTGGTGCATCCTCGAGAATGATCACTTTGGATCTAAAATAAACTGCTTTACCAAAAAAAAAAAAAAAAAAAAAAAAAAAAAAAAAAAAGGTCTCTTGGCTCAACTATTTAAATTTTTTTTTTTAACAAAATTAAGTTCGAAACAAGGAACAAAATGTAAACAATTTGGTCTAAAATTAGTGAAATATAATGTAAACTTGTATGTATTTGACGTGAAAGAGAACTTAGTTTAGTACCCAAGCGACACGCTGTCTGACAGCCAGCTTTGGATGTGTGCGCTCAGAAAACTCTATATTAGAAGTTAAACTAATATGGCTTTAAAATGTGTGCAAATAAACTCTAATGATGAACTGCATTGTCATGGGAGCCTGACTGTGACAGACATTAGTACAGCCCTCTTCAGGAAAGGGGGCAAAGAGCAGCACAATCTTTGTGTTTAAAGACAAGTGCACAAAAACAGCATGTTTTTGCTTCTGTTAATTACAGTAATTTTCAGCAAGGTATAGCCTAATAAATTATCTGTGGGGTATTTTGAGCTTAAACTTCACAGACACATTCTAGGGACACCTGAGACTAATATTACGTATTGTAAAACGGGCATTAAATTAAATTATAAAACATTTCTATGATACATAAAAACGTTGCAGAGGTTCTTGGGTTTGTTCAATCCACACCACAGATCTAATCCTAATTCCAAGGTCCATAATTACCTGCCAGTGTTGTTGGTGCAGATGTTCTTGTTGTTGCAGGGGTTGTTGTTGTTGTTGTTGTTGCTGTAAAAAAATGTGCACTAGGTAACAGTGTCTTTAACCAGGTAATAAACATATTAAACAAAAATACAGCACTCTTCACTAATATTGGCACCCTTGGTAAATATAACCAAACTGACCGATGGTGCTTTGCATCCTTTGACTGCTCCATGCTTATGATGTTTCTGACATGAATGCACCATTAATTCAAAATGACCTGTCAATGGCTTTGTTGTTTATGCAGTGGATTCAATTATAATTAGGTGCTACTGTCATTCTAAAAAACATGATTATAGTCTTGACCTTTTTCTTGGAAATTGACTATGGCCTACACTTTTAATGTGTTTCTGCTAAAAGTTTTTATTGTATTTATGTATGTATTTTTTTTTAATTATTTTCATTTAAGTAGCATATAGATGAGCTCAGAGCTGACAGACACAAACTAAAAGCCACACTAACACATAAAGGACTAATTTGCATTTGTTGAATTATATGTTTTAAATAAACAATTTCTTTTTCTTTTTTATTTCTTTTTTCACCTTTTTCATCGACAATATTGCATGTTGACACTAAGTGCGTTTCCATTACTGATTTGCGCAAAACGTTGCAATATTTTATAAATGTCGATAAAAAACTATCGGGAAATGACAGCATTTCCATTAACCGATGTTATGCAACTAAAACTTACATTTTTCCTCTCGCGATAAGTCATGATGACTAATGTTGGTAGGTTTAAGTATTCACCTTGTTCTTCAACGTGGAAGTAAACCTATGAGGAAATTTCCAGTTTATTAGCCAATATAGGGAAATTACGAGAAGAATAACAACGTGCAGTAAACAGGAAAACTGCTTGCACTACAAACCAGTGTGTTCATAATTAAGATAATACACTGAAATAATATAGCAAGTCACACCAATTTGCAATATCAAGCAGAAAAACTAGCTATTTTGTACAGCTAAAAATAGCTGGATGTGGATGAGACCAGAGGCCAGACATATTAAATTTTAATAAATAAGGTGGATATTGCAGCCACCGCACTAGCCATTATTTTTAATTGAAGGAGACGTAGACGTGTATCCTTAGCAAAGCAGTGTGGAGAGATGCTTCCGAAGTGTGCCGCGGTGCGATTGGTATAAACACAAGCATTAACTACAGTGGCTACCATCAGCTCTGGTGGCTGTGTTGCAGCCGTAATGCTCTGCAGACGTGAGCAGTGTAATTAAGGGGTTATTTAAGCATTAATGGCAAGAAAAGCCTCTTATACTTTAGAGCAGCCATGTACAGTGTTTCTTGGAGGTTATAGTACATTAAAGAATAATAATGTGACTTTTATGTACACCAAGTAAGCTGTAAATGCGTAAAAAAAACCCACATTTTGACTTGCCTGAAAGAAACTTTTTTTTGCGAAATATGAGAGTTTTTGTGAAAACTGACATGTTTCCATTGAGCGTATTTTCACTTTGCAATTTCAGTTTGCACAGTTTGAAGGGTAATGGAAACATGCTCCTTTTAGCAGCTTAATTTAAATATATGGAGACTGAGTTGTTTTGTAAATCATCGCAACCAGGTAATATGCACTTACGTGACTAAAGCATAGGCTACGTTACCTAACATTAATGACAGTAACTCGCGTTTGAGCAGTGAACCACTGGTGCTAATGCGCTCTAGTTATTAGGTGTGTTTGACCCAAAGCAGCGCTGCGCAGAACGATCTGTGTGTGATCAAAAAGTACCACAAGAGCGATTCAAAAGCATAAGAAGCCGTCTGTTCTCTAATAGCTCTCACTGTACTTTGACACACATAGATCGGTCTATGCAGTCAGTGCTGCTTTAAGTCGAGCACACCTCTTACATATTGTGTTACGGTGCTTTTCCACTACAGCGTCAAAACCACTCTGAGTGCCGCTGGCAATGCTACAACGTCACTGATTTGGGGCGTGTGAAATTTCTGGTAAAAAGCTCCTCTCAAAGCTTTCTCCGTGCCACTTTCAATCCCATAATGCACTTCAAGAGCGTTTACGCTCAACTTCCATAGGAATGAATGGAAAACGCTGGCTTCACTCTGCTCACTACGGTGTAGTGGAAAAGCACCGTTACACCGTATTTCCACTACAGCGAGTGGAGCGGAGCGGAGCGTTTTCCATTCATTCCTATGGAAGCTGAGTTGAAACACTTGCGCAGTGCATTATGGGATTGAAAGCGGCACAGAGAAAGCATTGAGAGCGGCTTTTTACCATACATTTCACAGGCCCCAAAGCAGTGGCGTTGTAGCGTTGCCGTGAGTGTGGTTTTGACGCATTAGTGGAAATACGGTGTTACCGTGTGTTTCCACTACAGCGTAGCGAGCAGTGCGGCGTGAGCGTTTTCCATTCATTCCTATGGAAGTTGAGCGTAAACGCTCACGGGGTGCATTATGGGATTGAAAGCGGCGCGGAGAAAGCGATGGAGCACTCACTGCCCATTTGGGACATTTAGGGCAGAGCACACCTCTGTTTACACCCTGTTTGCATTTTATCTTCTTATTTTAACGGTGGTTTGCAAACTAAACACTAGCATATAATGAAAGCATGCAAAGTGCATTTACTTTTGCATGACTTTTTTTAATGATATGTGATTTCTTCGTAGTAATCCACCAGTTCCGCAAACACTCTGAAGCATACGTCGTCTACTTTTCACAGCGATTGCTTGACGCCCGGCGTTTGCGCTTGAGATTTGCATAAAGCTGAGGAAGGCCCAACCTTTTTGATGCTGTCAGCCGCTCTCAACGCTTTCTCCGCGCCGCTTTCAATCCCATAATACCTACGTAACGGCATATTTCCACTACAGCGGCAAAACCACGCTCAGTGCCGCCGGCAACGCTACAACGGCACTGCTTTTTTGATTTGTTTTCAATGGGCAGTGAGTGCTCCATCGCTTTCTCCGCACCACTTTCAATCCCATAATGCACCCCGTGAGCGTTTACGCTCAACCTCCATTGGAATGAATGAAAAAGGCTTGCTTCGCCCTGCTCGCTATGCTGTAGTGGAAATACACCGTCAGGGGAGGGGGCCGTGCTCAGCGTCTTCGTTTCGTCATCGAGTCATGATTTTAACCCTGCCCAAAAAAATCCTGAACATGAAAATGGTGAAAAACTGTTTAACGGTCTAACTTCACAATTAAGTACTACATAGTTCAGTCTTTGTAGCGTGTTTCAGCAATGCATTTCTGACATTTACAAAGTGTTTGGAAACAATTCTTAGAACTGACTTTACAGACTTTAATTCAAGTGATGAAGGATTTCGAAAGTGACAGTAATCCATGTTAAATCCTATTGTAAGGTTAACCCTGTCTGGTTTACATGAAATTGAAAATGATTAACAGTTGAAAACTGTAATTTAGAAAAGTAATCAAAAAATATGTAAATGTAATTAGTGACATTACTTTAATAAAGTAATTGATATATATATATATGTATATATATATATACTTACTTGCACAATATGCCATACAATACGTATATAGCTTCCCAATCTCATAGACATAATAACCTCCTGGACAGGCTTTGACTTTAATGGGACTGATTTGGAGAAAGCAGCAGTAATTGTTCCAGCTACCACAGACATCTCGGGTCACTACTCCATCCTGAACTGTTGGATGTGCTCCATTCAGCCACAGCGGGACATAAGTGCCACAGCTATACGAAGGAACACATGTGTCTGACATCTGAGCGCTCTGACCATTAACGAAGAGACGATACCAGCCGACCCAGCTTTTAGATGTGTCACACACATATTGGGAGGGATATCGATTGTCTGGGGATCTCCAAGGATCATCCAACACACGGTAGGTATTGCAAGGGTCTGTAAAAACATAGAAAATAAAATGTAAAAAGGAGCAGAGGTTTTTTTTTTTTTTTTTAAAAAAAAGCTTTTTTTTCCTCTCACAAACCCTTCCTCTCACAGTAATTCATTTGAATATCAAATAAATGTAATCTTACTGCTATAATTTATCTCTGTGTCTGATTTAAAGTGAGCAGAACTGATGAAAATAATATTTTTGCCATAGATTGTACAAAAAGATGGACAACGTGTCTCCAGTTGCTTAAACTGTACAAAAAATAAAGCCAAAATCTCCCAGAAATGGCTGCTGTCATCTTGTGCTGATGATATCATATCGTTTGAGTGTTTTTTTATCCCATCCAGCCAAATTTTGCACTGAAAACCTCCCTATGTTTCCATCTATTTTTATGCAAATCAAATAAAAAATGCTGGATAGAAAAGCCAAGATGCACAAAAGATGCGCAAAATTCTAAAAATGTACACACACACGCAAAACATATGCACTCAGGCATATACTTTTTTTTTAATCCAATAAAAAAAAGATGTGCATAGAAACATATTTACTGAATAAATCCCTTGATTTATCCCTTGCACAAAAAAACACAAGATGGATCACAGAAAAATGGCAGAAAGCAAGCGGTATGTTTGGATAGACGTTCTGAACATTCCTAAACATAATTTTTTGAAAAAAATAAATAAAGAAATTACTTGGAAACATCATGCTTTTTCATCGACAATATTGCATGTTGATACTATATGCATTTCCATTACTGATTAGTGCAAAACTTTTGCGATATTTTATAAATGTAAAAAAAAAAACTATCGGGAAATGACGGCTTGCCCATTAACCAAAGTTATGCGAGTAAAACGTAATTTTTAGCTCCCGCAATGAGTCATGACAACCAATGTTGGTAGGTTTATGTATCCACCTTATTCTTCAAAGGAAGTAAGCCTATGACGAAACTGCTGGTTTATTAGCCACTATAGGGAAAGTACGAGAAAAATAACAAAGTGCAGTAAACAGTAAAACTGTTTGTACTACAAACTAGTGTGTTCATAATTATGATAATACATTGAAATAATATGGTAAATCATACCTATTTGCAATACCAAGCAGTAAAACGAGCTGTTTTGTATGGCTAAAAATAGCTGGATGTTGATGAGACCAGAAGCCAGACATATTAAATTTTAATAAATAAAGTGGATATCGGAGCCACCGCACTAGCCATTATTTTTAATCGAAGGAGACGTAGACGTGTATCCTTAGCAAAGCAGTGTGGAGAGACACTTCTGAAGTGTGCCGCGGCGCGGTTGGTATAAACACAAGCATTGACTACAGTGGCTGCGATCAGTGGATACAATTACTTCGGTAAAACTTTACAATACGTGTGCACATTAATTAATGCACTTAATTAATGCACAGATAATCATGAGTTAATGTACAGTGGGTACGGAAAGTATTCAGACCCCCTTAAATTTTTCACTCTTTGTTATATTGCAGCCATTTGCTAAAATCATTTTTCCTCATTAATGTACACACAGCACCCCATATTGACAGAAAAACACAGAATTGTTGACATTTTTGCAGATTTATTAAAAAAGAAAAACTGAAATATCACATGGTCCTAAGTATTCAGACCCTTTGCTGTGACACTCATATATTTAACTCAGGTGCTGTCCATTTCTTCTGATCATCCTTGAGATGGTTCTACACCTTCATTTGAGTCCAGCTGTGTTTGATTATACTGATTGGACTTGATTAGGAAAGCCACACACCTGTCTATATAAGACCTTACAGCTCACAGTGCATGTCAGAGCAAATGAGAATCATGAGGTCAAAGGAACTGCCTGAAGAGCTCAGAGACAGAATTGTGGCAAGGCACAGATCTGGCCAAGGTTGCAAAAAAAAATCTGCTGCACTTAAGGTTCCTAAGAGCACAGTGGCCTCCATAATCCTTAAATGGAAGACGTTTGGGACGACCAGAACCCTTCCTAGAGCTGGCCGTCCGGCCAAACTGAGCTATCGGGGAGAAGAGCCTTGGTGAGAGAGGTAAAGAAGAACCCAAAGATCACTGTGGCTGAGCTCCAGAGATGCAGTCGGGAGATGGGAGAAAGTTGTAGAACGTCAACCATCACTGCAGCCCTCCACCAGTCGGGGCTTTATGGCAGAGTGGCCCGACGGAAGCCTCTCCTCAGTGCAAGACACATGAAAGCCCGCATGGAGTTTGCTAAAAAAACACCTGAAGGACTCCAAGATGGTGAGAAATAAGATTCTCTGGTCTGATGAGACCAAGATAGAACTTTTTGGCCTTAATTCTAAGCGGTATGTGTGGAGAAAACCAGGCACTGCTCATCACCTGTCCAATACAGTCCCAACAGTGAAGCATGGTGGTGGCAGCATCATGCTGTGGGGGTGTTTTTCAGCTGCAGGGACAGGACGACCGGTTGCAATCGAGGGAAAGATGAATGCGGCCAAGTACAGGGATATCCTGGACGAAAACCTTCTCCAGAGTGCTCAGGACCTCAGACTGGGCCGAAGGTTTACCTTCCAACAAGACAATGACCCTAAGCACACAGCTAAAATAACGAAGGAGTGGCTTCACAACAACTCCGTGACTGTTCTTGAATGGCCCAGCCAGAGCCCTGACTTAAACCCAATAAAGCATCTCTGGAGAGACCTAAAAATGGCTGTCCACCAACGTTTACCATCCAACCTGACAGAACTGGAGAGGATCTGCAAGGAGGAATGGCAGAGGATCCCCAAATCCAGGTGTGAAAAACTTGTTGCATCTTTCCCAAAAAGACTCATGGCTGTATTAGATCAAAAGGGTGCTTCTACTAAATACTGAGCAAAGGGTCTGAATACTTAGGACCATGTGATATTTCAGTTTTTCTTTTTTAATAAATCTGCAAAAATGTCAACAATTCTGTGTTTTTCTGTCAATATGGGGTGCTGTGTGTACATTAATGAGGAAAAAAATGAACTTAAATGATTTTAGCAAATGGCTGCAATATAACAAAGAGTGAAAAATTTAAGGGGGTCTGAATACTTTCCGTACCCACTGTATAATTCATGAAGAACTAAAACATTTATTAATGATTACTACATCAGCAACTAATGAACATTCTATTCATAGATTAAGTAATCAATAAATTGTTATTAGTTAAATGTGTCATAATGTATTAATTACCTAATAACTTATTTTATTAACTAATGATGTAAATTCATATGTTAATTACCACAGTGGTCAAAGCTATGTACTTCAACTTCCAGTCGTTTGCTTTAAATACTCTTTAGCTAATGATTTGCAGATGTATCATTATGTTGTGACTTTACTTGTTGAGGCACAGAACTATTAACTAACTGTTAAGTAATATGTCATTGTGGTTATTGCTATAGAATTAGTAAATTAGTCATGTCCCTCAACGAGTTGGATCCATGCATTTCAACTTCCAGTTGTCTGCTTTAATTAATCATTACCTAATGATTTGCAAAGATATCATTATGTTATGACTTTACTTGTTGAGGCACATGACTAACTAATTATAAATCCATAACCACAATGACATATTATTTTAATATTAGTTAATAGTTCTGTGCCTCAACAAGTAAAGTCATAACATAATGATATCTTTGTTAATCATTAGCTAATAATTAATTAAAGCAGACAACTGGAAGATGAAATGCGTGGTTTCAACCCATTGTGGTAATTAACACATAAATTTACACTATTAGTTAATAAAATAAGTTATTAGGTAATTAATATATTATGACACATTTAACTAATAACAGTTTATTGATTACTTCATCTATGAATCATACAGAATGTTCATTTGTTGCTGATGAAGTAATTATTAATAAATGGTTTAGTTCTTCATGAGTTATATGTTAACTCATGATTATCTCTGCATTAGTTAAGCATGAATTAATGCATACTTGTGCACCTGTATTGTAAAGTGTTACCATTACTTCTTATAAGTACTATACCTTCTCATTATACTTGGATATAATTACTTCTCACACTATTGCGTTCGCAAACACCGCTCTGAGGCGCATGTATTTTATAATGCAAGAAAAAAGAGCAGCAGTGGCTTATGAAACAAATATGGGGTTCACTTTATATAAAGTGTCTTTAACTACTATTTAATACAGTTTAATTTAATCATTTATTCTTGCACTTGTTGTGTACATGCATGTTTTACATTGTATTTATAATTTTAAAAATACCTGCATGTAATTAAAGCTGTAATTAATTAAATTACATCTATAATTACACTGTTGACCTTACTTTATTCAGCCTTAAACCTAACCTAAGCCTAACCAGACCACCAAACCTGTCTGTAACCTTACCCATATCCCACCTCAATAGTAGGTTGTAAATAGTAAATTTGATGTTATTGCTATTGTTGCAGTTGTTGTTGTTGTAATGCCTATTAAAGAAAAAAAGAGCATAATTTTTTTTTTTTAAATAGAATATTGCAGTATTTATTATAAATAATTTATCCATCCACACCGTTTTTTAAATTCCTCTCCCTCTTTGCAGAGACATCTCATCTTTGATCTGATGACGTGTTTACTGGCCTGAGGGAAGGACAACCTGTTACTCACACAAAATCGACTAATAGCAAACCACAACCATCCAATCAACTGGACAAAATCAAGTCCCATCCTAAATTTTGTCTTGTTCAAAAAAGCTATTTCATTCAGATATATACGTCACAATGGGGAATACTATTGCAATGTCTGTTTTCGTGTTGATATTAAATTCTAAAACATTTCAATGATTCATAAAATGTGTCAGAGATTATTCTTGGGATTGCTCAGTTCAAACCACAGATCTGATTCTAATTGAAAAGGTCCATTATTACCTGCCAGTGTTGCTGTAGGTGTTGTTGTCGGTGCAGTTGTTGTTGTTGTTGCTGGTGTTGTTGTTGTTGTTGTTGGTGTTGTTGTTGGTACAGTTGTTGCCGGTGCAGCTGTTATTGTTGTTGCAGATGTTGTTGTAGGTGGTGTTATTGGTGCAGATGTTGTTGTTGTTGCAGATGTTATTAATGTAAATGTTGTTTGTTCAGTTGTTGTTTGTGCCAGGGCTGTTAAAGAGAATGACATAATTAAATTTAAAAAAAAAAAAAAAAAAAAAAAAAAAACAGAAATGTATTTTTAAAAATGCATTAACACTAAAAACCAAACAGTAATCAAAGCCTTACTGAGTGACAGGACTGATATGAACACCAGCAGATGTTGTAAAACTAGAGACAGTCTCATGATGATGACGTCAGAGTTAAAACCAGAATGTAGGAGTCTTTCCTCTGTCACTGGACACCAGTTACTCCGTTGCCACTCAGTATTTATGAATAAAAACCTTTTTAGAAATCAGATAATGCAGTCAGATTTGATTGAGTCATTCAAAACAATCTTATGTTCTTTATTAAACACTGTACACTACTGTATGTACTGTTGTAAATGTGCATCTTAATTTTCACTGCAATGTTTAAAGTAACATGTACTATAATAAGGGAGACAATATTAGTTTTTTTCTTATTTGAATTCAGAAATTTTACACAAATATTACAATTCAGTGTAAGTCACTTTTCATGTCATCAGCCAAATAATCCATTCGGCTGAGCTCTGAGGATCTGGTGGACACTGTGATATCCTTAACAGCAAACGCCAACTTTGAGTGATTGTTTTATAAAACTACATGTTCTGCTAATTTTAGGGTGAAATTATTATTTTATCCAACAAGGACACATTTAAATGATCAAAAATGACAGTAGATACAAAATAGATAAAAAAAAAAATTTGAATATCGTGAAAAAGTTAATTTTTTGTTTGTAACTTATTTCAAAAACTTTCATATATTCTAGATTCACTGCATGTAAAGTAAAACATTTCTAAAGTTTTTTTGTTTTAATTTTGCTGATCAGAGCATACAGCTCATGAAAGTCAAAAATCAATATAAAAGTATATCAAAATACTAGAATATTCACATTTGAGTTTCATTAAATGACCATCCCTACAGTATAAATTCCAGGTATCTCTTGTTCTTTGAAACCACACTAATGGGGAAGACTGCTGACATGGCAATGGTCCAGAAGACAATCACTGACACCCTCCACAAAGAAGATAAGTCACAGGAGGTCATTACTGAAAGAGGTGGCTGTGTACAGAGTGCTGTATCAAAGCATATTAAATGCAAAGTTGACTGGAAGGAAGAAATTTGGTAGGAAAAGGTGCACAAGCAACAGGGATGACCGCAAGCTTGAGAAAACTGTCAAGCAAAGCCGATTCAAACACTTGGGAAAGCTTCACAAGGAGTGGAATGAAGCTGGAGTTAGCGCATCAAGAGTCACCACGCTCAGACGTCATCAGGAAAAGGGCTACCAAGCCACTTCTGAAACAGAAACAATGTCAGAAGCATCTTGCCTGGGCTAAGGAAAAAAAGAACTGGACTGTTGCTCAGTGGTCCAAGTCCTCTTTTCAGATAAAAGTAAATTTTGCATTTCATGTTGAAATCATGAACCCAGAGTCTGGAGGAAGTCTGGAGAGGCACAGAATCCAAGCTGCTTGAAGTCCAGTGTGAAGTTTCTGAAGTCGGTGATGATTTGGGGTGCTGTGACGTCTGCTGGTGTTGGTCTACTGTGTTTTATCAAGTGCAAAGTCAATGCAGCCATCTACCAGGGGATTTTGGAGCACGTTATGCATCCTGAAGATGCTGATTTCCTTTTCCAGCAGGATTTAGCACCTGCCCACAGTGCAAAAACCAAAAAAGTGGTTTGCTGACAATGATATTACTGTGCTTTATTGGCCAGCCAACATGCCTGACCTGAACCCCATAGAGAATCTATGGGATATATTTTTAAGAGAAAGATGAGAAACAGTCGATCCAACAATATACAGACGATCTGAAGGCTCAATAGTGCCTCAGCAGTGCCACAGGCTGATCGCTTATATGTCACACTTTACTGATGTTGTAATTTGTGCTAGGAGCAAGGAATTTGCTGGAATATGTGCTGCCAACCAAGTATTGAGTGCATAAATGAACATACTTTAAAGAACTTGAACTTTTCTGTTTTGCAATCCGTTTTTCAAATCCGGAAATATTCTAATATTTTCAGATACTGGATTTTTTACTTTCATGCTCTAATCATCAAAAATTAAAACAATAAAAAACCTTAGAAATGTTTTACTTTACATGCAATGAATGTATCTAGAATATATGAAAGTTTCAGTTTTCGAAATAAGTTACAAACAAAAAATGAACTTTTTTACGATATTCTAATTTTCTGAGATGCACATGTACATTTACAATATTACAAATAAAAAATTAATATAAATCCTGGGAAAAAAATTTATCATAGTTTCTACAAAAATATTAAGCAGTACAATTGTTTTCAACAGTGATGATAAATCAGCAAATTAGAATGATTTCTGAATGATCATGTGACACCGAGTAGTAATGATGTTGAAAATTCAGCCTTGCATCACAGCAATGAATTACAATATATTACAATAGAACACAGTTATGATGTGTACATGTAGCTGCTAACTGAATGGAATTTTGCTTTATTACATTGTGTCATGTCAATTTTTTTCCAGTCCAATAACCAGGTAAAAATAAATTATCCAGTTTAAGAATAGTTCATGGAGCTTAACAATAAAGAGAAAGATTTTGCTTACCTCAGATAGTTTCTTTTAAGCTGCTCTTGTACCGAATGTGGTTTAGCAGGAAGTTTCATTGGTTTTAAATGTGTCCCAGACTTGCATTTATGAGGAAACCTGTCCTGGAATGTAGAAAATTATTCAGCCAATATGTCTGTTTTTAAGTGGTCACAACTTCAGTTGAGTTAATACAGTTCTAAATTTTATATAATGACATATTCAGTTAACTTCTTATGAATTTTGTTATAAAATTCTACCATCACACTGTTTTGTTGTAATTAATGAGTAATTTTTACATTTCAAAGAATTTCTCAAATTTTTATCACTTAGAAAGGGGTAAATGCAGTAATTACATTATGTGTATTTATGTGACACCACTTCTCTATACACAGTTATTTCCAAAATAAATAAATAAATATTTAGTAGATCATTAATATTAATTTCCAAAGAAACAAATCTGCATTTTATATTAATATTATATCAATATCAATATCAATTTCTTAACCCAACAAGTTATTAAATACATTTTTCATAATGAACTCATTCTTGACCAAAATTATGTTTTTAAAAAAGGCAATGATCCATACATCATGTGCACTATATATTTTAATTAATCTGAAGTCATTCTTGACTGTTGTGTGTGAGAAAAAGAAAAGACGGAAATATTTTTTACAGTCTGAAAACTGTTCAGTGAACATTGAATAAAGTTTAAACAAAGATACATTACACAGTATACACATTGAATTATTTTTTAAATGTGATGTTTATGTACAGTATGTCTATTTCCAGTATAACAAACTATTTTATTGTTTTAATTTAATTAAATAATTCTATTTTATATAATTTGAAAATTAACATCATAATATAGCCTAAAATACAATTAAATAAAATGTCATTAAATGTAGCATATTGCTATTATCAATATTTTAAAAGATTGTTGTGATGATGATTCTAAAATATTTAATCTTGCGTATATATTATTTGTATTGTACAATATTGTGTGTACTGCAAAACAAATATACTAATTAAGCACTTTACACAACAAATCTGTTCTTATTATAAGCAGAGATTTAAGCAGACAAAAATGTTTGTTAGAATAACATTTTAGCTCAAGCTACTGAATGGAAAACAGAATGAGGCAGCTGTACCTCATGGAAACATGCAAACAGAAAGAAGGAATCAGGAAGAAACATACAGGTTAAAAATGCAGGTACTTCCCCAGAACATATACACATTTACATCTTTTAAATATATATTTAAAGGCATTTATGCCTTTAGTCCACATTTTCACGTGTTTTCACATGTGATCACATTTTCAGGTCAACGACTAGTGTTCATCAGGACTTAAAGAAGTCTTTCTTACAACCTCAGTCCCAAAAAGTTGGGACATAAGTTGTGTAAAATGTAATTAAAAACAGAATTCAATTATTTATTCTGAAATTGTTTCCGAATTTGTAGACACAGTTTGGTGAACCTCTGCCTCTCTAAGTCATACCCAATCATGTTACTGACCTGTTGCTAGTTAACCAGTTTAGTTGCAAAATGTTCCTTCAGCTATTTTATTTACTTATTTATTTATTTTTTGTAACATTTACTACTACTTATAGACCTTTGTTGCCCCGTCACAAATTTATGAGACGTGTCAGGCCATCATTCAAAAATTCCTTTTTTTCCCCTTAAATCTTTACATTTCCTTACGTTAAACAATTCATGTTTTCAGTGTTATATTGAATGAAACATGGGTTTAAAAGACTTGCAAATCGCTGAATTCTGTTTTTATTAACATTTTTCACAGCGTCCAAACTTTTTAAAATTGGGGTTGTAGGTTCTCTAAAGAGACGTGTAAGGGTAAGATCAACGTAGTGGATTAGCATGATAATAACTCATCTCAGGATGGATGCATTACTGATGTGCTGCCAAAAATCTCTCACATTCCAACACAATCACCTCACTCAGCACTAAACCAGAGCAGCGAAAGAGCACAGAAACAGGAATAACAATACAATGACTGCCAAAGATTAAATTTACTTCAATTAAAGGAGGTCTGGAATAAAATCAAGTTAACCAATTGCAAAATGTTCCTTCAGCTGTTTTTTAGTAACATTTACTTTTCAAGACCTTTGTTGTGCCCATCCCAAATATTTGAGACGTGTTACAGCCATCAAATTCAAAATGACATAATTTTTTCGCCTTAAAATGTACGTTTCCTCACTTTAAACAATTCATGTTTTCATGAAGATTTGCAAATCATTGAATTCTGTATTTATTAACATTTTTTACAGCGTTCCAACTTTTTTGAAATTGGAGTTGTAGGGTCTCTATTGAGACGTGTAAGGGTAAGACCAGCGTAGTGGATTTGCATGATAATAACTCATCTCAGGATGGATGCTAATGAACACATCACTCAGCACTAAACCATAGCTGAGAAAGAGCACAGAAACAGGAATAACAAGAACGAACCAGAAAGAACCACAGTACGTTTATTTATTAGCACTACAAATATTAGTTGCATAACATGGATTTAATATCCCAGTTCCTGTTTATACTGCTCCAATTAATTAACTAAAACCAGGAAGGTGTGACTGAAAGACTGATCACTGATCATGCTCATTTTGCATTACAAAAATTTGTGGTTGACAGATACAGTAACCAGCATACAAAAACAGTTTAAAAAGTCAGTATGTCTATGTAATATATCTTTATAGTTCAGTTGTGTCACAATACTGTAAATTTGTGTACTGTAAACTGACTCTATGGACTGGTCCCACGACTGAGTCTGGTTTCTCCCAAGGTATTTTTTTGCATTTTAGTCGCATGATAGAGTTTGTGTTCTTTGACATTGTTGTCTTGAGCTTTAATAGACACGTGATATTCATTGATCATTCGTTTTGATGGCACTGGCACCAGATGAGAATCGAACTTCAACTGAATTGAGCTGAATAATGACACTATTGACACTATGTAAACCTGCTTTATAGCTGAATTTGTTGCCTAATTGACTAACATCAAACTGACTTGAGATGAATAACCACATTGCTGCCTTCTGTAAAACTGCTTATAGTTCAACTAATTTCATAACTGATGAACTTCACAGTTACTGAACTAAACCAACACTAAACTGAATTGTGCTGAACAATGACACTGCTGTCTTGTTAGAGCTGATAAACGCACAAGCTTCCATCACTGATTCTGCTATAGAATGAGTAATGTGCTTTAGAAATAAAGGTGACTTTACAAGTAGTCAAACAATACTATTTTTTTTATTAAACCACAAACTTAGATGCCCAAATTAAACATACTTAAGTAATTTTACAGACAGAAAGAAGCAGGAAGAATCATGCACTGAGATAGAATATGACATTAATGCATTTGACAGATGCTTTTATTTAAAGCAACATTCACTACATTCAGTGTGTAAGCTGTACATTATACTAGTCAAGTGGTTGTATCATCATAAGTTATGGCTCTTGAAGGTGAATGAGAAAAACAGTTCCACTTACACTAAAGATCTGGTTCTGCAGCTGACATTTCATTTGATACACACAAAACTATTGATGGGCAAAGAAAAAAGGAGGGTCAGTGATGATTACTAATGGACCTCTTCTGTGACACCTTTATGGTTTGCGTCCTTTGTAATCCTTTAAATGAAAAAGGAAGCTTTTACATTATCAGTTTTCAGAGATATTTGTTGTCAGATACTAAACAAACAGGTTTTACTTTCTCTCCTGAAGGAGAATGAAATTACGGCTTTATCTTTTGTAGTTTTCTTAACTTCAGCTCGACGCTGTTTGGCAGACCGTACTTGACCAGCTCCTGTTTCATCTGAAACACAGATTGACAAGCAGATCAAACTTTCCATGACTCAGTTATTAGCAATGTATTTTCTATAAATATATTATAATAGGTGTGACGTACATGCTCTAAAACCATTTCAATGTTTCCACTCTGTGTTAGGTCTGAAAATGAAGAAAGTCTCACTTGAGTTCCAATGACATTGTCTAAAGGAAAAAACACACAGAAACACCTAAAACATTAATTTGTCATCTTTGACACTAATCATACAAACACATATGAAATTTATCTAAACATAAGACTTTTACTTTTCAAGATGCTGTTTCTTGGTCCACTGTCCACCCTGAAGGCCCATCGACCGGGAACATTGACATTACTGGAGTTCCGGAGGTTTGAGATGAAGCTGCCGCTGTCTGATCCAGGAATCACAAAGTAGTGTGTGGAGTTTACCGTGTCATAACCAGCCTGAAAATACATAAAAACATTATTCATATAAATAGTATTTATAGAGTGCATGCATACTTTTATGCCGTAATGAATAGCTTCTAAAAAGTTTCTTTTACCTGCACTGGATGTCCAGTTACAGCAATGTCACCATAATTCATCAGAATAAAGGAATAATTGCTGCCTGAAATTAAAACCAGTTGAAACGATGTGTCCTGCAAAAAGTTGAAAAACATAATCACTTAATAATGATCTTTATTTATTTATTTATTTTTGATTTTGAATGACTGCCCTGGTGAAAAAAAACAGCATTTGCTGGTAGGTGTGTTTTGATGCTAGGATGCTGGTTAGGCATGTCTTGATGCTGGTTTAAGCTGGTCCTTTGCTGGTTTATGCTGGTCCTTGAACAGCAACATGACCAGCTAAGACCAGCATAAACCAGCAAAGGACCAGCTTAAACCAGCAAAAGACCAGCTTAAACCAGCTTCAAAAAATACCTACCAACATATGCTGTTTTTTTCACCAGGGTGAACATTATTTTTTATGAGCATTACTGACTGACTTATGTTTAATTCATTAATTTCTGTCTTTGTGGTCTAATGTGTTAAATAAACAATTTTGAATTGTTGATAAAGTGAAAACAGTCACATTTCAGAAGAATACCAAACGTACTGTGTTGGTTAAACTGAAATAAGCGACTTTATCCCACGTTGCAACAAAGACCCAAGAAGCGTTGAAGTTCAGATTTGGGAAATATGTGTTTATATGCTTAGTGGTGTTTGAGAGAACACTTCCACTGGTGTACTGATGATAAGAAACAACACCTCTCACACGGTTGTCAAGATCTGTCCAGAGACCTGCAATTATATCTTGGCTTCCATTAGTGCGAAAGAAGTAGGGAGTATATGCTGATGAAGGCTGGTTGAATGTGAGGTATCCATTATTATTCACCTGCATCATGAGAAATATTGTCAAAATCACTGATCACAGATGAGCTTATAAAGCATTCACTACTCACATGCAGAACTAGAATAAAGATGGAAACAAATTCTTACATAAATCTGCTGGTATGTGCGACCAAAGAACAGAAATGGACTCAACAGCTGAATAACAGAAGAGCTTCCATCTTCAGCAGCAGGATTTCTTGTGTCTCCTACTGCTGAACCGAATGGGTAGAATATCTTCGGTGCTGCCAAGAGAATGAATTAAAAATGCTTTTTAACATTTCTGTTTACTGGTGTTTACATTTCACATTTATGCGGCTCATGTTTAAATGTAATTAATAGCAGGATAATGATTACCTCTGGGGGCAGATACATGAATGTAAGGCTTACTTCCTACGTTACTGCTGCCGCTGTGATTGGGCAACTTTTGTAATGCTGTCTATACCAATCAGGCATTGGTTGGCAGAGTCAGTGCAGCCAACAAGGCTGGCTATTTGCACTTAGTGTGAATAGATACTCCGTAATTACTCTCTATATTATCTTGCAAATGTTTTTGAAGAAACAAAGTGAACCAGGTAACACCGTCTTTAACCAGGTATTTAACAAAAATACAACACCCTCCACTAATGTCGGCACCCTTGGTAAATATATTGTCATTCTAAAGATCACATGACTATATTTTGGTCCTTTTTCTTGGAAGCGACTGTACAGTTTTGATGTGTGTATCTGTAAAAAGTTTATCTAAGTTTTTTTCTTAATTTTTATAAGTGCACTAGCATACAGATGAGCTCAGAGCTAATGAACATGAACTAAAAGCCACACACCAACACACATTAAATACTAATTTGTATTTACATAGGGCTTATATGAAATTGATCAAGTTACTGGTTTAAAAATTTTTGTTTTTTTTTTTAGCCTTTTTTTTCAAATTTGCAGATTTCAATTTCAAACTGTTTAATCTACAGTCTTCAGCTCGATGCTGATCGAGATCACAGATTTTCATAAATCTGTGAACGCTCTTCACAGATTTTCATAAATACATCCAGTCATAACTGCATCAGTCAGTAGAGGGCACAGCAGACGACATACCTGCCAAGGTTGATTCTGGAGTGACAGCAGGATTGTTGGTGTTCCTAACTTTTGGACAAAAAAAAAGAACAAGAAGAAATAAAAAAAAAAAAAAAAACAATTCAAATACAAATATCAGTTGCATTGTGTATGTACAAAAGGGATGTTAATGTATTTACCTCCACAGTAAGCCAAAAACAGACAGATGGTCTGACAAACTCATAGATGTAATATATTACACAAACACATACATGGGTGAATGCAAAATATGCTTACCTGCACAGTAGGTCCCAGAGCAGTAATTTGGTTTCACAAACTCATACACATAATAACCTCCTGGACAGGCTTTCACTTTAATGGGATTGGATTGGAAACGGCAGCATTTATTCTCCCAGTGACCGCAGACATTTCGACTGACCACTCCATCCTCAACTTTTGGATGCGTTCCGTTCAGCCACATTGGGGCATGAGTGCTACAACTAAGCTCATTAACACATGTTTCTGACATCTGAGCGCTCTGACCATTAATGAAGAGACGATACCAGCCGACCCAGTTGACATAATAATCACACATTAAGGATTGGGGGGAATATGGATAGTCTGGGGATCTCCAAGGATCATCCAGCACAGTGTATTTGTAGCAAGGGTCTGTAAATGATAAAAAAAAACAATTAGAAAAATAAATAATTTAAATGACTATTCATATTACACATTTGTGACTTCCACCTAGGAGTGGAAGCTCTTTCTTCAGAATCCCTTACTTTCTGTCAATAATTAATTTCTTTAATTACATCTATAATTACACTTTTCACCCTTCCATTACCACAAAGGTTTATATATATATAACCTAACCTACACGACACCTACATAACTTCTTTGATAGGGATGCAATCATTATATACACATTATATACATATAATATTTGTGGTCATCAAAATAGAATTTCAATCACCTCAGCATTACATTCTTAAAAATAAAGGTGCTTTAAAAGGTTCTTCACAGCGATGCCAAAGAAGAACCATTTTTGGTTTCACAAAGAATCATTCAGTCAAAGGTTCTTTAAAGAACCATCTCTTTCTTACCTTTTTTATATTCTGAAGAACCTTCTTTAGCCACAAAGATGTTAAAGGAACTTTATGGAACCATTTAAACAAAAAAAGTTCTTCTATGGCATTGTGAAGCACCTTTATTTTTAAGAGTAGGAACCCAAATCTATGGTTCAGATGAAACCAAAGTAGTGCTTAATAACACCAGAACACCATAAATAAACACCAGAGTGGGCTGTGATGTGAAGTCCAACACCAAGCGTAACGAAGATGTCAGTGGTTTTTTCAAGTCTCAATTCTGACGTTAGTGTATACCATTAAATTAAAGTTTTGCATTTTACCCGTCAATGACTTTGTTGTTGTTGTTGTTGCTGTAATGCCTATTAAAGAAAATGGAGCATAAAATTACATTTTTTAAAAGAATATTGCAGTATTTATTATAAATGAATTCACGAGTTCGCCTGCCCATCCAGTCCTAATGGGCAATGGTAAACAAACTTGGCTTGCTGTCCTTAATGGAGGCTTGAACCCGAGGCTCGGCTCGAGCACAGAGTTCGACCCCCCCAATGCGATATTACCTAGAGGGAGAATAACAGAAACAGAGGAGGAGAAGGGGAGGTGGAGGGATGCCGGAAGAACAGAGGCTGGGACGGTGCAATGAGAGCTGCGTATATAGGCTTGTAATGATGATTGACAGGACTGAATGATTAGGCTCCTCCCGAACCTACGTTTGGAACTTCATTTATCTGTGCACATCATTTTTTTTTTCATACTCTTAATTCCTCTTCCTTCTTGCAGAGACATCTCTGTACAATTGCAATGTTTGTTTTCATGTTGACATTAAATTATAAGACATTTCTAAGATACATAAAATGTGTCAGAGATTATTCTTGGGTTTGTTCAGTTCAAACCACAGATCTGATTCTAATTGAAAAGGTCCATAATTACCTGCCAGTGTTGTTGTAGGTGTTGTTGTAGGTGGTGTTGTCGGTGAAGTTGTTGTTGCATTTGTTGTTGTTGCTTTTGTTGTTGCATTTGGTGTTGTTGCATTTGGTGTTGTTGTAGCTGCATTTGTTGGTGTTGTAGGTGTTGTTGCCGGTGCAGCTGTCAATGTTGTAGGTGCTGTTGTTGGGGCAGTTGTTGTTGCATTTGTTGTTGTTGTTGTTGCAGTTGATGGTGTTGTAGGTGGTGTTGTTGGTGCAGATGTTGTTGTTGGTGTTGTTGCCAGTGCAGCTGTTATTGTTGAAGGTGTTGTTGTTGGTGCATTTGTTGTTGTAGGTGCAGCTGTTATTGTTGTAGGTGTTGTTGTCGGGGCAGTTGTTGTTGTTGTTGCATTTGTTGTTGTTGTTGGTGCAGCTGATGGTGTTGTAGGTCTTGTTGTTGATGCAGATGTTGTTGTTGGTGCTGTTGCCGGTGCAGCTGTTATTGTTGTAGGTGTTGTTGTTGGGGCAGTTGTTGTTGTTGTTGCATTTGCTGTTGTTGTTGGTGCAGTTGATGGTGTTGTAGGTAGTGTTGTTGATGCAGATGTTGTTGTTGGTGTTGTTGCCGGTGCAGCTGTTGTTGTTGTTGGTGCATTTGTTGTTGTTGTTGGTGCAGGTGTTGTTGTAGGTGCAGTTGTTGGTGTTGTTGTCGGTGCAGCTGTTATTGTTGTAGGTGTTATTAATGTAAATGTTGTTTGGTCCATTGTTGTTTGTGCCCTGGCTATTAAAGAGAAAGAGATAATTACATTTAGAAAAAAAAAAAAAAAAAACCATTAAGAAATGGGTGTATTTTTAAAAATGCATTAACACTAAAAACCAAACAGAAATCAAAGCCTTACTGAGTGACAGGACTGATATGAACACCAGCAGATGTTGTGAAACCAGAGACAGTCTCATGATGACGGAGGCAGGGATAAAACCAGAATGTAGGAGTCCTTCTTCTGTCATCGGACAGCATTAAATCATCATTCATTATTATAAATGCAGTTACTCCAGTGCCACTCTAGAATCTCTCTTAATAAAACCCCTTTTTAAAAATCAGATAATGCGGTCCCACTTTAAGTGGCCTTAACTACTACTTATATCAAAAAATAAGTACAATGTATGTAATGTGGTCATATCGTATTGCAAAACACTTTTGCTGCTGTTGAGGTGGGTTAGGGAGAGGTTTGGTGGTATGGGTAGGTTTAAGGGTGGATTAAGGTGCAAGGGATGGGTCAACAGATGTAATTAAATTATTATTTTATCCAACAAGGACACATTCAAATGATCAAAAAAAATAATATTACAAAAATACAAATATAAAATTAAATAAATGCATAAAATAAATCCTGGAAAAAAAGTTTCATAGTTTCTACAAAAATATTAATCAGTACTGTTTTCGACGTTGATAAAAAACCAGCATATTAGAATGATTTCTGAAAGATCACAGTAATAAATTACATTTTACAGTATTTTACAATAGAACACATTTATGAGTGCTAATTGAATGGAATTTTGCTTTATTACATTGTGTCATCTCAGTTTTTTTCCCCAATCCATTTACCAGGTAAGGATAAATTATCCAATTTAAAAACGTAGTTTATGTAGCTTAGTAATAAAGAGAAAGATTTAGCTCACCTCAGACAGTTTCTTCTAAGCTGCCTGCACCGAATGTGGTTTAGCAGGATGTTTCATTGGTTTTAAATGTGTCCCAGACCTGCATTTTTTAGGGAAACATCTCCTGGAATGAAGAAAAATATGCTGTCAGTTATACGTCTGTTTTTAAGTGGTCACGGCTTCAGTGGAGTTAATACAGTTCTAAATTTCATACAATGACTTATTCAATTAATTTCTCATAAAAAATAACAAAAATATATTTTTTCTTCCACTGTTTTGTTGTAATTAATAAGTAATTCTGACATTTCAAAGAATTTCTCAAATATGAATCAATTAAAAAGGGGTACATGCAGTAAAAACATTTTAATAACACAGTAACTTCAGAAACGCGTGTGTTTGTATTTGTAGTCATTTATAGTTTGTGTTTGTATTCATTCATTTTTTGAGTGTCGTGTGTGAGGAAATGGCAGAAAGACAGAAAAGACAGAAAAGTTTTCACGGTCTGAAAATGATGTTCAGTGAATACTGTTTAATATTTAAACAAAGATACAGAATACTTTATACACATTAAATTGTTTGTTAAATGTGACCATGTTTATATACAGTACAGTATATCTGTTTCCAGTATAACACACTATTTTATTGTTTTAATTTAACTAAATAATTACATTAATTTAAAAATGAATATCAAAATATAAAATACAATTAAATAAAATGTCATTAAATGTAGTATGTTGCTATTATCATTAACTGTTAAAAGACGGTTTTGGTTCTAAAAATATTTAATCTTGTGCATATATGTGAATTTTTCTGTGGCCATTTTTTTCTTAAACAAAATTTTATGCCCTGTAAAACAAACATTCTAATTTGTTCTCATTATAAGCAGAGAAAATGGTTGTTAAAAACATTTTAGCTAAAGCTACTGAATGGAAAACAGAATTAAGCAGCTGT
Organism: Labeo rohita; assembly: GCF_022985175.1. Taxonomy (NCBI): domain Eukaryota; kingdom Metazoa; phylum Chordata; class Actinopteri; order Cypriniformes; family Cyprinidae; genus Labeo; species Labeo rohita. The sequence continues at coordinate 3,307,194 of NC_066880.1, read as the reverse complement.
ATTCAAGGAAACAGGAGCTGAAACCACAGAGCATGCAAACAATGAGGATGAAACTTTAAAAAAATACACATACTTCCCTAGAACATATACACGTATACATCTTTTAAATATGTATTTAAAAAGGCATTTATGCCTTTAGTCCACATGTTCACGTGTGTTCACATGTGATCACATATTTAGGTCAATGATTAGTGTTCAGCAGTACTAAAGAAAATATATATTTTTTTACAACCTCAATCCCAAAAAGTTGGGACGCTGTGTAAAATGTAAATAAAAACAGAATTCAGTGATTAATTCGGAAATTGTTCCATTAGACACAGTTTGGTGAACCTCTGCCTCTCTAAGTCTTACAATCATGTTACTGACCTGTTGAACTGTAAGCAGTTTAGTTACAAAATGTTCCTTCAGCTGTTTTTTTTTTTTTAAAGTAACATTTACTTTTCCAGTCCTTTGTTGACCCCATCCCAAATTTTTGAGCTGTGTTGCCACCATCAAATTCAAAATAACTTTATTTTTCCCTTAAAATTGTACATTTTCTTATTTTAAACAACTAAAGTTTTCAATGTTATATTGTGAATAAAATTTGTGTTTATGAAATTTGCAAATCATTGAATTCTGTTTTTACTGACATTTTAAAAGCATCCCAACTTTTAGGAATGGGGTTGTAGATTCTCTAATGAGACGTGTGAGGGTAAGAACAGCGTAGTAGATTTGCATGATAATAATTAATCTCAGGATGGATGCATTACTGCTGTGCTGCCACAAATCTCTCACCTCTCACATTCCAACACAAACACATCACTCAGCACTAAAACCAGAAAGAATTCAGAAAGACCGCAGAAACAGGAAAAGTTAAACTGACTTAAAATAATAATAATAAAAAAAGCTTAGAAAGAGTACACTTATTTATTAGCACTACAAATATTAGTTGCATAACATGGATTTAACAACCCCATTCCAGTTACTGTTTGTACGTCTCTAATTGATAACAAAAAACCAGGAAAGTGTGACCGAAAGACTGATTGCATTTTGTCTTACAAAATTTGTATTTGACAGATACAGTAACCAGCATACAAAAATAGTTTAAAAAGTCAGCAAAAGTCACAAAACTACTGTCTTAGACAGCACAAGTTTACATCATTTATTCTTCTATATTCTGTACAATGTGTTATAGTAATAAGGGCAACTTGACTTATAGTCAAACAATATTATTTTTATTAAGACACAAATTTAAATGTCCATACGCTTCAGTGATTTTACAGACAGAATACAGCAGGAAGAATCGTGCACTGAGATTCAAAGATGCACACTTATTCAAAGCAACATACACTGCATTTAAGTATACTGTACATTATACTAGTCAAATTTTTGTATCCTTATATTGTCCTAAAGAAGGTGAATGAGAAAAACTGTTTTACTTTAAGTAAAGATTTTGTTGTTTTAATTGTCTGCAGCTGAAATTTGATACACACAGCATGATTGATGGGCAAAGGAAAAATAGAGGATTAATGACAATTACTAATGAACCTCTTCTATGATACTTTCATGCTGGTTTGTGTCCTTTATAATCTTTTAAATGAAACCACCTTAATGACAAACTGAAGCTTTAACTTCATTAGTCGTCAGGGATATTTGTTGTCAGATGTTAAACAAAATGGTTTTACTTCTTTCCTAAAGGAGAATGAAATTATGGCTTTATCTTTAGTAGTTTTCTTAATTTCAGCTCAATGCTGTTTGGCAGACCGTACTTGACCAGCTCCTGTTTTATCTGAAACAGATTGACAGATAGATTAATCTTTCCATGACTCAGTTATTAGCACTGTATTTTCTATAAATATATTATAATAAGCGTGACCTACTTGCTGTAAAACAATTTCCATGTTTCCACTCTGTGTTAGGTCTAAAAATGAGGAAAGTTTCACTCGAAATCCAACTACATTGTCTAAAAGGACACACACAAACTCCTAAAATACTCATTTTTATTTGTTGACACTGATCATACAAAAACATTATATATGGTTATATTAAACTGTTCAAAACATAATCTATGGATAAGGTTTTTACTTTTCAAGATGCTGTTTCTTGGTCCACTGTCCACCCTGAAGGCCCATCGACCGGGAACATTGACATTACTGGAGTTCATGAGGTTTGAGATGAAGCTCCCATTAACTGATTCAGGAATCACAAAAGAGTGTGTGGAGTTTACTGTGTCATAACCAGCCTGAAAGTGTGTAAAAACATAATTCATATAAACAGTATTTATAGAGTACATATACTTTTGTACAATAGTGAATAGTAACATTTTGCTCTCACTACAGAAAGCAAGTTTCTTTTACCTGCACTGGATGTCCAGTTACAGCAATGTCCCCATAATTCATCAGAATAAATGAATAATTACTGCCAGAAGTTAAAACCACTTGAAATGATGTTTCCTGCAAAAATCGGAAAAATATAATCACTTTAAACTTATCGTTCACTGTTCTGATTTCTTTAATATAAAAATTCATTTTGTATGACTGAATATTATTTTTATCTGAGCATTACTGCCTGACCTACCTTATTTTTACTTTTTAAATTTATTATTTTCTGTCACTGTCTTTGTTTAATGTATTCATATGCATATAATGCATATAGTATACATTTCAGAATATTTTCAAACTTACTGTGTTGGTGAAATTGTAGTAAGCCACTTTATTCCACGTTGCAACAAAGACCCAAGAAGCAGTGAAGTTCAGATTTGGGAAATGTGTGTTTATATCCTGAGTGGCGCGTGTGAGAACATTTCCACTGGTGTACTGATGATGTGAAACAAAACCTCTCACACTGTTGTCAAGGTTTGTCCAGAGACCTGCAATTATATCTTGGCTTCCATTGTTGGGAAATGAGTAGGGAATATATGCTGATGAAGACTGGTTGAATGTGAGTTGTCCATTATTATTCACCTGCAACATGAGAAAAATTGTCAAAATCACAGATCACAGATGAGTATATAAAGCATCCACCATTTTCATTTAGACTCATTTAGAATTCTTACATAAATCTGCTGGTAAGTGCGACCAAAGAACAAAAATGGACTCGAAAGCTGAATAAGTGAGGAGCTTCCATCATCAGCAGCAGCATTTCTTGTGTCTCCTGCTGCTGAGCCGAATGGGTAGAATATTTCTGGAGCTACCAAAAGAATAAACAAAAAATATTTCTAATGTTTCACTGATTTATGAGGCTCATGTCTGAATCATGTCTGTACAAATGTGCATGTATACTGTACAAGTACACAAATCGAATTAAATAATTATGTTATGCTTTAATTATTCATTCACGTTCATTTATAATGTTTAATGAAAGATCATTTTTCACTGGCTTTGATATTGTAACGGGACTCCAGGGAAGCGTGTAACATCCAGATGCAAGCTTTATTAAACAGCGTAGTCAAGACAGGCAGGGTCGATCACCAAACAAACAGCAATATCCAGGGCAAGACAAAAGCAAAATCCAAATAAACAGGCAGAAGGTCAAAATCCAAGTGAGCAGTCCAAAAGTAACAAATAAACAAGGCTATGAAACTAGGCAAAAACCATGGCAATGAAGCTAGGCAAAACTATGGCAAAACAATGGCAAGAAACAAAACCATGGGAAATAACAAAACAAGGAAATGAAAACAGGGAAAACGCTTGGTAGAGCCCGCTCAGGCAAAACAATACTTCGCAGAGGCCTGTTTGGTTTAGGCCTCCTTATATGGCCACCAAACAGGAAATAACCAATGAAGCAACAGAGGGAGCAGTAACAGTCAGTCCATGGGTGAGGGCTCACTCTGCTGGCGTGGCATTACAGATATTTTGACTGAAACGCTCCGTTTAAGACTTCTATGTAACAAACATCCACTTATATGATTTGCTGTCATCTTTGCATGGGAAATCATCAAAATCCCTCAATACATGCATTTTCAAAACTAGGGTTGACAACAGGTGGAATCCAAGTGAATATATTAGAGACAAAGTTGCACACAACTGATAATACAGATCCTGATTAAATCCTAACGTTACCTGGTCTGTCGTTCACGGCAAAGGCCCAACGACCCGGAACATTTACATTAGTCGTGGTTTTGAGGTTTGGGAGGTAGTTGCCACTTGTTGAATAATGAATTCGATAGTAGTCAGTGGAGTTTATGGTGTCGTATCCTGCCTGTTAAAACCAATTAAATGTTATGTATATATACAGAACCAGTATAGAATATCTTTTCAATCCTGTAATTTTTGTTTTACCTCCACTGGTATGGATATAGCAACACAGTCACCATAATTCATCAAAATGAAATAATAACCACCTCCTGAAATCAAAATCACTTGAAATGTGATTGCCTGAAAAGAAAAAGAAAAAAACAACAACAACAACACACAATCTCATGATTCATATAGGCCTACAGTCTAAGACTGTAAACAAAAATGAAGAAAAACTTTTTACCGGTGCTAAGTGAAGATTTAATACGGTTCTATTTTGAGTTAGAACATAGTCCCACGTTGCAACAAAAACCCAAGAGGCATTGAAGTTCATCTGAGAGAAATACTGGTTTATATCCTGAGTGGCACGAGTGAGAACACTTCCATTTGTGTACTGCTGATAGGAGTATATGCCTATACTAAAGTCATCAAGGTCAGCCCAGAGCGGAGCAATAAAATCTCTACTATCAAATATTGGAAAGTAGGATGGAGGAGCTTCTCGTAATTCTTGGTTGAATGTCAGGAGTCCGTTATTATTAACCTGAATTAAAAGAAATCAGTTCAAATACACAAGGAAATCAAGAACTGGCTTCTCACAACATTTGCATTCATATTAGACTGTCAATGGAACTTAATTCTCACATATGTGTGGCTGTACGTGCGGCCAAAGAACTTAAATGGAGTGGAGAAGGCAACATATGCAAAGGTTTCAGAACCAGTTTCAAGAACTTCTGTGTCTCCTGCTGCTGAGCTGAATGGATAGAATATCGCTGGTGCTGATAAGAGAATACAAAATGGAACAAAAAATACAAACATTTCACATAGATTTATGATTATGAGGCTTACGTTTGTTTGGGCCCTATTTTAACAATCTAAGCACATGGTCTAAAGCGCACGGTGCAGGTGCACTTGGGGCGTGTCTGAATCCACTTTTGCTATTTTAAGGATGGGAAAAACGGTCAGTGCGCCCGACGCATGGTCTAAAAGGGTTGTCCCTATTCTCTCTAGTCATGGTTGTGTTTTAGGCCTAATGTGCATTAAATCAATCAGAGCCTCATCTCCCATTTCCTTTAAGAGCCAGTTGCACTCGCGGCATGGCCGACTCGCTATTTACACAGCGGAATTTGCCAAAACAAAGATTGAGCGGTTCTCCAGGGAACAGGGCCGGCGCAAAGGGGGGCATTCACGGGCCGAGCCCACTCAAATGATTTACTGTCCAACCCCTTTCAAAACAGAACAGGGACAACCCTTTTAGACCACGCGCTGGGCGCGTCAACCTTTTTTCCCATCCTTAAAGAGGTCATCGGATGCCCATTTTCCACAAGATGATATGCTTCTTTAGAGTCTTAATGAAAAATCTACAGGATACTTTGGTTAAAAATTCTCAATGGTAGTGTAAAAACAACACCCTTTTTACCTTGTCAAAATGAGCTCTGCAAAACCCATGCTGATGGATTGCTCCTTTAAATGCAAATGAGCTCTGCTCACCCCGCCCCTCTCTTCTCTCTGTGGAGTGACTAGCTCTAAGAGATTGTTTACTTTAGCCGCATTTAGCGTGTTAAGCCGCTAAACTTGCTAATTAGCACATTATTAGGAAAGGTGATTGCAGAGATTCATTAAAAAAAACCTTATACTCACTTCTGCTGTAGGTGAAGCTGGATCACGAATGATTTGCATGAACATAGACGCATTTATGTAGATCGAGAGGCACATTCCCTTCACTAACAACGTAATCCACTATATCTTCAGTGACTCAGATGTCAGAAGTAAATGACGACCACTATGTTCATTATTACATCCAGCAACGCAACACCTCAATCGCTCAATCGGAGATATTCTTGTCTACCTTACATCCCTGCTCAGGCATCGAAACAATGGCGATCGGACTGTTACATCTGATTTAGGGCGGGTCTGAGGTAAGAAGCTCATGTCAATCAACTATCGTGTGACGCCACACCGACAGGCATCTGAGAATGGCTTGATTTGAAAAAGGGGATATTATTTTTACAGATTAATTAATAGCCACTGCATGGATTTTGATCATTATAGGGTAGATGTGTACATACACTGCCAACACACATTAATGTTCAAACAACATGAAAAAGTGAACTTTGCATCCGATGACCCCTTTAAAATAGCAAAAGTGGATTCGGACACGCCCCAAGTGCACCTGCGCCGTGCTCTGTAGACTATGCGCTTAGGTCACTAAAATAGGGCCCTATATGTCTTTGTGATTAAGAACACTGATAAATCACCTGTATCATCTGGATGCTAATCATGAGATTACAAGTAAATTAAATATAGACGAATTAATGAATGTGTGCATTTATATAGCGTTTTCATTGTGTATTGCTATACACCCAAAGAGCTTTACAATTATATGGGGGATCTCTCCTCAACCACCACCAGTGTGCAGCATCCACTTGGATGATGCGACAGCAGTCACAGGACAACGGTGCCAGTGCGCTCACCACACACCAGCTACAGGTGGGGGCACATCCTGATTTTGCTGAGTTAGATGTGTGATTTTGTTGACCCTGGAACAACATTTTAATCCAAAAAATTAATCTTGACCACATCCCTACACCTAAACCTAACCTTACCCATGAGTAATCCCTAAAATCAGAAGAAATGATAGATGAATGACACTGATGTACAGTACAAGCACCAAACACTGATTGTAAACCTAAACTTCACAAAAACTATAAACTCTTTTTTTCAAATCTGATTGGTTAATCCCAATGTTGTTCCAGGGTCAACAAAGATGTTGATCCAGGAACAAGTTGTACTTGGTAAAATCACACAGGTGCACAGGTGGAGAGGAGAGAGAGTGATAGAGCCAGTTCAATGAATGGGGATTATTAGGAGGCCATGATTGACAAAGGCCAGAGGAGGGAATTTGGCCAGGACACCAGGGATACACCCATACTCTTTACAAGAAGTGCCAAGGGATTTTTAATGACCACAGAGAGTCAGGACCTCAGTTTAACGTCTCATCCAAAGGACAGTGCTTTTTACAGTATAGTGTCCCCATCACTATACTGGGGCATTAGGACCCACATAGACCACAGGGTGAGCACCCCCTGCTGGCCTCACTAACATCTTTTCCAACAGCACCCTAGTTTTCCCAGGAGGTGATCCATCCAGGTACTGACCAGGCTCAGCCCTGCTTAGCTTCAAGTGGGCAACCAGTCTTGGGCTGCAGGGTGATATCTGTGGCATATGGTGAGCTTTAACTTCTTTAACTGATCATCCTGAGTCGGGGGTGTAAAATACTAGAGAAATTTTACTTTATTACTCAAGTTCATTTTAAACTGACTACTTGTACTTTCACTTGATTATATTTCAAAAGAAAAAAAAAAAAAGTACTTTTTACTCCCTACAATTTGATTTCAACTTTCATTCATCAGGGGTATTTCTGACTTCAGATATTCACTATGCGTATCAGGTCTGTGAAGTCCAAAGATCAACTTATAATTGCGGTGATAATGATGTGAATGTATAGCATTAATTTAAAGGTCAGTAATTACCTGTCCATGTTGATGTTGTTGTAATGCCTATTAAAGAAAAATGAACATTCAATTATAAAACAGTCCCAAGGTACATGTTGCACAGGTGTATGATGAATCTTAGAGCACTTAAGGTTTTACTTTGTAAATTAGTGTATGAAAACGTATGTCTTGCCAGGCAGATCAGAGCTACTATTAATATGCACAGGAGATTCATTCTGACTGGATCTCTTCCAAAATCATGTTTACTTTTACAAAAATGCTGAAAATTATTCACAAATGAAGTCTGTTATGAAGTTAGTGCAGATGTTATTAATGGAGATGTCGTAAAGAGTTAAAGAGAAAGAGATATGATTACATTCAGTAACACACATTTGTACAGGCCTATTCATGTTGTCTTTGCCACATTAAGATTTTTAATCAAACAGATAGTATTCAAAGCCTTACTGAGTGACAGGACTGATATAAACAGCAGATATTGTGAAACTGGAGACAATCTCATGATGATGACGTCAGCGATAAAACCAGTTCTTCTGTAATGAGATAGCTTTAAAGCATCATGCATTATTATGAATAAAGTTAAAAAGGCTCTTAATTAAATAATTATTAGCAATCAGATCATTCAAATCTTCATCTTTGTGGTCAGTATAGTTCTTAATTAAGAAATTAATCATTTTTATTCAGGAAGGACTCATTAAATTGATATAGAAGTAACAGTAAAGACTGTTACATTGTAAAAAAAAAAAAAAATCTGTTTCAAATACGTTTTCAATTTGTTCATCAAAGAAACTTGGAGACAATAATAATATGAAATATTTTTGAGCAGCAAATCAGCATATTAGAATGATTTCTAAAGGATCATGTGACAATGAAGACTGGAATAATGACGCTGAAAATTCAGCATTAATCACAAGAATAAATTACATTTTAAAATATATTTGAATAGAAAACAGGGTGACACTTCATTTTAATGCACCCTTTTGAACATTTTGTTGACAATAAGTAATGTCGCACCTACATATCAACTAACTCTCATTAGAGTATTAGTAGCCTGTTTGCTTAATATCTGCTAACTCTTTATTGTGATGGTCTCCCAACAGACATTCTACTGACTATAAGTAACTTTGCAACTTTGCAACATGTCAACTTATTCTAACCCTAACCCTACCAGTCTACAAATACTCTACTAACACTCTAATGAGAGTTAGTAGACATGTAGATGCAATGTTACGTATAGTCAACAAAATCTATTAAAGAGACCATCAAAATAAAGTGAAAACAAAAACAATTATTTTAAATTACACCTATATGGACTTGGCAGTAGAATTATTTCATTCTGAGTTTTATATACACTACCAGTCAAAAGACTCTTCTGCTCACCAAGCCTGCATTTATTTGATCCAAAGTACAGCAAAAACAGTAAAAGTCTGAAATATTTGTACTACTTAATATAACTGTTTTCTATTTGAATATATTTTAAAATGTAATTTATTCCTTTGATTTCAATGCTGAATATTTAGCATCATTACTCCAGTGTACTTTGGATCAAATAAATCCAAAGCAGAAGAGACTTCTTTAAAAACATTAAAATTCTTACTGTTTAAAAACTTTTGATTAGCAGTGCATAAAGATAAATATTTATTGAACAGTAATGTTTTATATTGTATTGTGGTTTTATAAAATCATAAACAGTTTTTTGTTTGCCATATTGTTTACATCGTGTCATCTCAACTGTAGCTTAACAATATAGAGAAAGATTTGACTTACCTCAGACAGCTTCTAACAGGCTCTCGTACCTACTGTGTGTTAGCAGGAACTTTGCATTTAATTTTTAAATGTGTCCCAGACCTGTGTTTATAAGAAACATTCTGCTGAAATGAAAGGAATTTTTCCTCTGACATTTAGATCTTAAGATTACAGCATGACAGGTTACGTGATGACTTTGCTTTCAAAACAGATTTGGAGAAATGTAGTATCCCATCACTTCAGGTGCCCTCATAATGGGAGTCAAAACAGCTGATTAAAAACATTAAAGCAATCCTCACGTAATCCACAGTCCACCTTGTGAAGCAAAAAGCTGCCAAAATGTCAAAAAAACAAAACAAAACAAGGATTAGATCGTCCTGTAAGTGTAACAACAACAATTATTAGGCCTTTGGCGCCCTTTGCAGGCATTTGTAATAATATTTAATGTACATAAATTGTTTTTTTCGTATTAGCCCACATTATGTATTTTAACAGTGTTATTTAATGAAACTATATTTTTTAATTAACCGATCATTATTGCCTCACTGTTTTTATATAGGTTAATGCATTTTAAGCCATGGAAACTAACTAGTAAGGCAGGTGCATTGGTGGTAAAATTATTACCGACATTAAAACACGTTATTAACGTCAACAGCCAAAAACGTTTTTCAGGAATATGAACGCACCTGAAAGTGATACACTGGCATCATCTTGGCTTTTTTACGTTTTCTTTTCTCGGTGCCGGATGTAACCAAATAAAATAAAAACGTAGAACGTTTATTAGTGTAGCGGGGATTTTCACTACAACGTAGGGGTAAGATTATATTCTGCAATGTATCTTGGAAGACTAGGGAAATGACAAGATCTAGGTCTTCCACCCCTAGTACATTTAATTCCTATACTTATGTATTTAAGTATGTTTTTACCAGCCTTGCTTAATATGCCACTGTCTTTTGCAGTAGCGACTGATGAGGATTGAGGCTCTGGGATTTAATAACATACACGGTAGCTCCCTGAATAAAAAGTAATATTAACCCTTCTTTCCCTCTATCAGCCCACAAGACAGGAGGAATGCCCCTACTCCAAGATAACAGAAGTTTCGGTTTATTTTTAGTGTTGGTAGGCACAAAGAAAACACAAGAATAACAGGGAATAAAGAAACACAAATAAACTCTTCACATGTGAATTGACCAATGGAAATGTAAAAAAAAAAAAATAATTTATACTTGTTTACACTTGTGTTCAGAGTCTCTTTGTTTACTGCTATAATCTCGACAACAATCAGAATCAAGGAAACTGTTCCCTCATACCAACAGTTCGTAGTAAATTTTTACACTTCAGGTCACAGTCGGTTTATATGTAAATCAACATACCTGAATAAGGGTCATAACCCAATAGTACACTTTTACCTCACGGCAGAACTGGGCTGATGTTGGAGCGTCCATTTATGGCAGGGTAATCAGTTCAACTAATGGAAACCTGTCAATATCAAGTCTTTTCTTTAAAAAACAAGAAAAAAAAAAAAAAATCAGCAAAAATCACTGTCCATGCAAATGCTTCCGGTAGACAGGATAATCTTTCAACACAAGAAAGACAGGTTTGTTCACAAGCAAGCTCTGTTCCTGATTCAGAAAGTCTATTCAAGCGTCATCTACTGCATACTGTTTAAACTGACTTAAATTTAAAAAGAAAGTTTGCAATAAAATCTACTAGAATTTACATCTGAGCTTTTCTTAAGTGAGCTCAGAAGGATCCACAGTACTATACACTTACTTATTACCACTACAAATATTTGTTGCATAACATGGATTTAACGTCCCAATTCCTGTTACTGTTTGTGCAGCTCTAACTGATAACTAAAACCAGGAAAGTGTGACCGAAAGACTGATTGCATTTTGTCCTACAAAATTTGTAGTTGACAGATACGGTAACCGGCATACAAAAATAGTTTAAAAAGTCAGTATGTTTATGTACTATAGCTTTATAGTTAAGCTGTGTAACAATACTGTAAATTTGTGTACTGTAAACTGAACTGGTCCCACGATTGAGTCTTGTTTCTCCCAAGGTATTTTTCTGCATTTTAGTCAACTGATAGTGTTTGGTTTTTTTTTTTTTTAACACCTTGGGCTTTAAAAGACACTTGATAATCATTGTTTATTAGTTTTGACGGCACTGACACTGACATGTTGGATGAGAACCAAACTTGAACTGAATTGAGCTGAATAATGACACTGTTGTCATTCTGTAAACCCACTTTATAGCTGAATTTGCTGCATAATTAACTAATTTTGCAACATCAAACTGATTTAAGATGAATAGCCAAACTGCTTCCTTCTGCAGAGCTGCTTATAACTGATAATATTTCATAATTGATGAACTTTACAGTTACTGCACTGAACTAAATTGACACTGAACTGAATTGTGCTACACAAAGAAACTACTGTCTTGTTAGAGCTGAAAAAACAGCACAAGTTTACATCATTTATTCTGCTGTGCAATGTGCTATAGTAATAAGGGCAACTTGACTTATAGTCAAACAATATTATTTTTATCAAGCCACAAATTTAAATGCCCATATGCTTCAGTGATTTTATGGATGGAATAAAGCAGGAAGAATCATGCGCTGAGACAGAAAATGAAATTCATTTGGCAGACACTTATTCAAAGCAACATACACTGCATTTACAGTATACTGTACATTATACTAGTCAAATTTTTGTATCCTTATATTGTCCTAAAGAAGGTGAATGAGAAAAATAGTTTTACTTTTAGTAAACATCTAGTTTAATTTTCTGCAGTTGAAATTTGATACACACAGCATGGCAAAGGAAAAATACAGGATTAATGATGATTACTAATGGACCTCTTCTATGATTCCTTTATGCTAGTTTGTGTCCTTTGTAATCTTTTAAATGAAACCACCTTAATGAAAAACTGAAGCTTTTGCATCATCAGTCATCAGGGATATTTGCTGTAAGATGCTAAATGAACTAGTTTTTACTTATATCCAGAAGGAGATTACGGCTTTATCTTTTGCAGCTTTCTTAACTGTAGCTCAGTGCTGTTAGGCAGACCGTATTTGACCAGCTCCTGTTTTATCTGAAAAACAGATAGACAAACAGATCTAACTTTCCATGAATCATGTATTAGCACTGTATTTAGTATAAACATTTGTAGTAAGTGTGACAAACTCGCTGTAAAACCATTTCAAAGGTTCCACTCTGTGTTAGGTCTGAATATGAGGAAAGTCTTATCCAAAATCCAACTACACTGTCTAAAAGAGAAAAAAACACACAAAACCTAAAATGCTGACACTGATCATACAAAAACTTTATATGGGGGTTACATGATTTTTTTTTTTTCAAAACATCATCTATAGATAAGACTTTTACATTTCAAGATTCTTGGTCTGCTGTCCACCCTGAAGGCCCATCGACCGGGAACATTGACATTACTGGAGTTTCTGAGGTTTGAGATGAAGCTCCCATTAACTGATTCAGGAATCACAAAGTAGTGTGTGGAGTTTATTGTGTCATAACCAGCCTGAAAGTGTGTAAAAACATAATTCATATAAACAGTATTTATAGAGTACATATACTTTTGTACAATAGTGAATAGTAACATTTTGCTCTCACTACAGAAAGCAAGTTTCTTTTACCTCCACTGGATGTCCAGTTACAGCAATGTCACCATAATTCATCAGAATAAAAGAATAGTTACTGCCTGAAATTAAAACCACTTGAAATGATGTTTCCTGCAAAAATTGAAAAAATATAATCACATTCACTGTTCTGATTTCTTTAATATAAAAATACATTTTGTATGACTGAATATTATTTGTATGAGCATTACTGACTGACCTACCTTATTTTTACTTTTTTAATTTATTATTTTCTCTGTCACTGTCTTTGTTTAATGTATTCAATAAAGTATACATTTACAAACTTACTGTGTTGGTGAAACTGTAGTAAGCCACTTTATTCCACGTTGCAACAAAGACCCAAGAAGCGGTGAAGGTCAGATTTGGGAAATGTGTGTTTATATCCTGAGTGGCGCGTGTGAGAACATTTCCACTGGTGTACTGATTATATGAAACAACACCTTTCACACTGTTGTCAAGGTTTGTCCAGAGACCAGCAATTATATCTTGGCTTCTATTAGCGGGAAATGAGTAGGGAGTATATGCTGATGAAGGCTGGTTAAATGTGAGATGTCCATTATTATTCACCTGAAACATGAGAAATATCACTTATATATAATATTTAGCATTCACTACTCCCGTTTAGACCTAGAATGAAGATGGAATCAAATTCTTACATAAATCTGCTCGTATGTGCGACCAAAGAAAAGAAATGGACTCAACAGCTGAATAGCAGAGGAGTTTCCATCATCAGCAGCAGGATTGTTTGTGTCTCCCACTGTTGAGCCGAATGAGTAGAGTATTCCTTGTCCTGTAAGGTGAATGGAGAAAAAAAAAAAAACATATGTTGTTTACATTTCTGTTTACTGGTGTTTATATTTCACATAGATTTACGTAGCCCATGTTTAAATCTTATTAGTAGCAGTACCATGATGAGGTGAAGGTGATTTTACACCAAATATGTACATCGCCGTTTTACCTTTTTTTTTTGTAAAGGGTGTTTGACCTTTGTACATTCACTTTGTAAACACAGGGTCAATACTTAAGATTTAATTTGCCTTGTAATGAGTGCACCTTTTGTAAAGCAGACACGGGCCCTATCATGCACCCAGCACAATGTGGCACCTGGCGCGATGTAAGTATGTATTGCTAGTTTCAGCCCGACGCAGTTATCATTTTCATGTCCTGCAAACTCATAGATGTAACACATACATGGGTGAATGCAAAATGTCCTTACCTGCACAATATGACAAACAGGAAACTGGCTTCACAAACTCATAGACATAATAACCTCCTGGACAGGCTTTGACTCTAATGGCTTTGGATGGGAATAAGCAGCAGCCATACATGTGGCTACCGCAGACACTACGGGTCACCACTCTATCCTCAACCGTTGGATGTCTTCCATTCAGCCACATCGGAATATAAGTGCCACAACTTTTCCAATCAACACACGTTTCTGGCATCTGAGCACTCTGACCATAAATGAAGAGACGATACCAGCCGGCCCAGCTGCTGCGATCAGCATCACACATTAGTTGGGAAGAATATCGATTGTCTGGGGATCTCCAAGGTTCATCCAACACAGTGTAGCTGTGGCAGGGGTCTGTGAAAACACACACACACAAATAAATGAATAAATGAAAAATCAATACGAAAAATAAATAGTACAAATAATTTCAATAAAAATAAACTGAAATTACTATTCATATTATACACTTGTATATTCTTTTTCCAGAATTAATGTAATCTTGTTGTAAACATGTTTTTTTTTTTACATTAGATCCTCATTAGATATCGTGATACAGCATTTCAGCAAGTCTCCAAAACTACGATCAAATGGCACCTACATAACTTGGGTGAGTTGCTATAAAATAAACCTACAAACTATAAACTCAAGCACATGTTTGCCAAACATTACCAGATGTTGTTGCAGATGTTGGTGTTGTAGGTGTTGTTGTTTGTGCCCTGGCTGTTAAAAAGAAAGAGATAATTGAATTCAGAAAAAAAAAAAAAAAAAAAATCAGAAATGTGTGTATTTTAAAAACACATTAACGCTGAAATCCAAACAGTAATCAAAGCCTTACTGAGTGACAGGAGTGATATGAACACCAGCAGATGTTGTGAAACCAGAGACAGTCTCATGATGATGAAGTCAAAGTTAAGCTAGAATGTAGGAGTTCTTCTTCTGTCATTGGAGAGTGTTAATGCATCAGTCATTATTATAAATGCAGTTAACTCCACTATAGAATATCTATGAATAAACATAGATTTTTAGAAATCAGATAATTTCAAGTCATTTACAGCCATTCAAAATCAGATCATTCTTTATTAAACACTGTACACTATTGTAAATGTGCATCTTAATTTGCACCACAATGTGTAAAGTAACATATACTATAGCAAGGGAGGCAATATTATTATTTTTTTTTTTTAATTCATGAATTCAAAAAGCTGTACACAACCTTTTCTAAAGTTACTTTAAAATGTGCAATAAATATCTTTCAGCTCAGAGTTTATGTATATCCACAATCATGAACTTTATACCAGCTTTAATTCAATATGAAGTGTATGAAGTGTCACTTTTCATTCCACCAGTCAAATAATCCATTCGCTTGAGTTCCAAGGATCTGGTGGACACTGTAATAACATCCTTCATAACAGTAAATGCCAACTTTGAGTGATTGTTTTGTAAAACTACATGTTCTGCTAATTGTAGGGTGAAATTATCATTTTATCCAACAAGGACACATTTAAATGATCGAAAGTAACAGTAGATACATTTATAATACTACAAAGAAATTTATATATATACAGTATATACAGGGGTTGGACAGTGAAACTGAAACACCTGGGTTTAGACCACAATTAGTATGGTGTTTGGCCTCCTTTTGCAGCCAATACAGCATTATTTCATCTTGGGAATGACAAATACAAGTCCTGCACAGTAGCCAGAAGGATTTTGAGCCATTCCTTTCGCAGAACAGTGGCCAGGTCACTATGTGATGTTGGTGTATGAAAACATTTCCTGACTCGCTCCTCCAAAACACCCCAAAGTCTCTCAATAATATTCAGATCTGGTGACTGTGCAGGCCATGGGAGATGTTTAACTTTACTTTCATGTTCATCAAATCACTCTTGTCACCAGTCTTGCTGTGTGTATTGGTGCATTATCATCCTAATACACGGCACCACCTTCAGGGTACAATGTTTGAGCTATTGGGTGCACATAGTCAACCTTCACACTCTGCTCTTATTGGTGGAATGTGCGATCAGTAAAGACTGGCCACCAGGCTGCATAAATATAGCCATGAAACCTCCAACACTATATTGGCCAGTGTTTCAGTTTCATTGTCCAACCCCTGTATATATTACAGTACAACTGTTTTCAACATTGGTAATGATTCAGCATATCATATTATGTGACACTGGAGACTGGAGTAATGATGGTAAAAAAAATTCAGCTTTGCATCACAGCAATGAATTACATTTTACAATATATTACAACAGAACACAGTTATGATGCGTACATGTAGGTGCTAATTAAAAGGAACTTTATTACATTGTGTCATATCATTTTTTTTTCAGTCTATTCACCAGGTAAGGATAAATTGTCCAATTTAAGAATATAGTTTATAGAGATTTACAATAAATAGAAAGATTTTACTTATACCTCAGACCGTTTCTTCTAAACTGCTCTTGTACCGAATGTGGTTTAGCAGGAAGTTTCATTGGTTTTAAATGTGTCCCGGGATATAGAGGAAATATCTCCTGGAATGAAGAGAAATATGCTGTCAGTTATACATCTGTTTTTAAGTGGTCACAACTTCAGTGGAATTAATACAGTTCTAAATTTCATATAATGACATATTAAATTAAATTTTCAGAAATGTTGATTAAAATATATATTTTTTCTTCCATCACACTGTTTTGCTGTAATTAATAAGTAATTCTGACATATCTAATTTCTCAAATTTTAATCAATTAAAAAGGGGTACATGCAGTAAAAACATTTTAATAACACAGTAACTTCGGAAACGTGTGTGTCTGTATTTGTAGTCATTTATAGTTTGTGTTTGTATTCATTCATTCAAAGGCAGAAAGACAGAAAAGACAGAGAAGTTTTCACGGTCTGAAAATGATGTTCAATGAATACTGTTTAACATTTAAAACAAAGATACAGAATACTTTATACACATTAAATTGTTTGTTAAATGTGACCATGTTTATGTACAGTACAGTATATGTGTTTCCAGTATAACAAACTATTTTATTGTTTTAATTTAATTAAATAATTACATTAATTTAAAAATATCAAAATACAAAAAAAATACAATTAAATAAAATGTCATTAAATGTTGTATATTGCTATTATCATTAACTTTTAAAAGACCATTGTGACGATGATTCTAAAAATATTTAATCTTGTGCATGTATGTGAATTTTTCTGTGGCCATTTTTTTTTTTTCTTTAAACAAAATTGTATGCACTGTAAAATAAACATTCTAATTTGTTCTCATTATAAGCAGAGAAAATGGTTGTTAAAAACGTTTTAGCCAAAGCTACTGAATGGAAAACAGAATTAAGCAGCTGTATTCAAAGAAACAGGAGCTGAAACCACAGAGCATGCAAACAATGAGGATGAAACTTTAAAAAAATACAGATACTTCCCTAGAACATATACACGTATACATTTTTTAAATATATATGTAAAAATGCATTTATGCCTTTAGTCCACATTTTTACGTGTGTTCACATGTGATCACATATTCAGGTCAATGATTAGTGTTCATCAGTACTAAAGAAATTATATATTTTTTTTTACAACCTCAATCCCAAAAAGTTGGGACGCTGTGTAAAATGCAAATAAAAACAGAATTCAATGATTAATTCGGAAATTGTTCCATTAGACACAGTTTGGTGAACCTCTGCCTCTCTAAGTCTTACAATCATGTTACTGACCTGTTGCCAGTTAAACAGTTTAGTTACAAAATGTTCCTTCAGCTGTTTTTTTTTTTTTTTTTTTTTTTAAGTAACATTTACTTTTGTTGACCCCATCCCAAATTTTTGAGATGTGTTGCCACCATCAAATTCAAAATAACTTTATTTTTTCCCTTAAAATTGTACATTTTCTTACTTTAAACAATTAAAGTTTTCAATGTTATATTGTGAATAAAATGTGTGTTCATGAAATTTGCAAATCATTGAATTCTGTTTTTACTGACATTTTCAAAGCATCCCAGCTTTTAGGAATGGGGCTGTAGATTCTCTAATGAAACGTGTGAGGGTGATAATAATTAATCTCAGGATGGATGCATTACTGCTGTGCTACCAAAAATCTCTCACCTCTCACATTCTAACACAAACACATCACTCAGCAGTAAAACCAGAAAGAATTCAGAAAGACCACAGAAACAGGAAAAGTTAAATTGACTTAAATAAAAAAAAGCTTAGAAAGAGTACACTTATTTATTAGCACTACAAATATTAGCTGCATAACATGGATTTAACAACCCCATTCCAGTTACTGTTTGTACGTCTCTAATTGATAACAAAAAACAGGAATGTGTGACCGAAAGACTGATTGCATTTTGTCTTACAAAATTTGTATTTGACAGATACAGTAACCAGCATACAAAAATAGTTTAAAAAGTCAGCAAAAGTCACAAAACTACTGTCTTAGAGCGGGAAAAAAAACAGCGTAAGTTTACATCATTTATTTATCTATATTCTGTACAATGTGCTATAGTAATAAGGGCAACTTGACTTACAGTCAAACAATATTATTTTTATTAAGCCACAAATTTAAATGTCCAGATGCTTCAGTGATTTTACAGACAGAATAAAGCAGGAAGAATCGTGCACTGAGATTCAAAGATGCACACTTATTCAAAGCGACTATATATATATATATATATATTTGAAATAAATGTTTCCAATTTTCTGTTTATCAAAGAATCTTGGAGACCATAATAATATGAAGTATTTTTGAGCAGCAAATCAGTAAAATGATTTTTAAAACATCATTTGACACTGAAGACTGGAGTACTGATGCTGAAATTTTCAACTTTAATCAAAGGAATAAATTACATTTTAAAATATATTTAAATAGAAAACAGTAAATTTAAATTACATCTATATGACTTGGCAAAAAAAATACAGCTAAACATTTATTGAACAGTAATGTTTTATATTGTATTTTTGTTGTTGTTGTTTGCCATTATGTTTACTCTGTGTCATCTCAACTTATAAAATTGTAAAAATTAAAATGGCTATTATGTTTATTTCAATCCATTACATGGGTAAAATTAAAATATAAAATCTAGAATAAATCCTATGTATCTTAACAATATAGAGAAAGATTTGACTTACCTCAGACAGCTTCTGACAGGCTTTCCTACCTACAGTGTGTTAGCAGGAAGATTGCATTAGTTTTAAATGTGTCCCAGACCTGTTTATGAGGTAACATCTGCTGGAATGGAAGAGGTATGTTGTAATGTTGTAATCTTCATTTTTCATCTGACCTTTAGCTTTTAAGATTATAGCAGATTATAGTGAACTTATGTGACACTTTTACACAAGTAAACCAGAAGATATTTTGAGATCACTTGCTCACCAGTGGATACTTTGCAGTGAATGGGTGCCGTCAGCTGATTAAAAACATTACAATAATCCACACGTAATCTACAGTCCATCTTGTGAAGCAAAAATCTGCGTGTTTGTAAGAAATAAATCCTTCAAACCATTTACTTCCAGCAAAATTATGAGCCCCCTTCCATGAAATTGTTTCCTTAAGCTTAAGTTCTGAACTGCAAAATGGAAAACAGAGTGAAGTAGCTGTATTCAAGTAACAGCAGCTGAAACCACCAAGCATGCACAGAATGAGGATACAACAGAAACAAATGTTCACCAGGTGAATGTAGGTACTTTCCCTGAACAAATATCATATCAACATCAAATAAAAATGTAAACTTCTGGAATATATATTTTTTACCATTGTGTTTGAAAAATTCTAGATAAAGAGATGACTGAGTAGATCCAACATAATGCAAATAAGCCATTTTAAATTTCCAACATTTCCTGCATAAATATAAAAAGCATTTCCTGAACATTTGCCAGTTTTATTTACACTGTTATTGATTTTACTGTCATGTTTAATAACTTGCTATCTTAATGATATCAGGGTGACTTTGTTCCTTTAACTTGTAATCTGCTGCCATCATTTTGTATTACTTGGCTGAGCAATTGTTTAAACATGCTATTAATTACTTGTAATTTTACATGCACATAATAACATTACATGTAATTTTAATAAAATATTTTTTTTTTATCATATCACTGATGTTGCCATTTTAATAAAATCAAATTCAGACAGACTGGCACATAAAAGGCTGAGATTCAGTTTTCTCCATTGAAGCATTTTCATTGTTTTAGATTTAGACAAATAAGTCATAAGTTACAGTTTGACAAAACAGTAAGACAACCAATCATTTCTTTTTACATTTTAATTTTTGACTATTCAAAACCGCTTTCTAAAAGCACAGCAAAAATTGCAATTTTAGTTTCAGACACATGTGCCTGTATTTTTTTTCAACATGCATTTTTAACACGGTGTGCACGAGCCCCTGCCCCTTTATTTCTTGACGCTGAAGTTATTCTGACCACACACACACACACACACACACATATATATATATATATGGAAAGATAAAACTTACAATAAACACTGCAATATGCTTTAAATGAAGTCAACAGTCTTATCTCTTAATTATCTTTGATAATTAAAATGACATACTGAAAATAAATTTTGTGTCTTAAAATGGCTCAAACATAACTGTCTTTGGTACACTGCAGTTTTAATATTAATACATCTATCCTTGAATGTTATTGTTGTACAGTAGCGCCATATTTCATTTTTGACAGAAATAGAAACAAGGCTGTGAAGGATAGAAGTGCATTCAATACACTGTTGTGAAAGTTGTGAAAATTATGTGATTTTGAAAGAAAGACTGCATCAAAATCAGCACTGATCAGTAAATATATAAATATATATTTATATACCGCTTTCAACAATACAGAATTGCAACAAAGCAGCTGTACAGTATTATATAGTGCATCAATAATGCAAAAGGGCAACAGTTAACAATTTTCAGTTAAAGGCAGTTCATCATTAAATTCAATGATGTCATCATCCAGCTCAGTTGGGTTCAAGTAGTATACGATCTCGTTTAAAAATTAAGTGTCCCGAACTAACCAAGCCAGAGGCGACAGTGGCAAGAAAACAAAAATTAATTTGTGACAGAATGGAAAAAAAAAACCTTAAGAGAAACCAGGCTCAGTCTGGGGGGCAGTTCTCCTCTGGCCAGACGCAGAGGACTCATCTGGTTCCTGTGGTCTTGTGCCAATGGCCGTCTCAGCGACGAGGTCTTCACTGGGGATCCATCTCTGGGGCTCATCTAGTTGACGTGGTCTCCGCTGACATTCAGGGCTGTAGAGGTCCTCTCTAGGTGCTGATTCACCATCTGGGCTGGGTACAGACTGGATCTGGTGGTTAAGGTGACCTCGGAATAAGAAAGAAACAGACTATTAGCATAGAAGCCATTCTTCTTACGATGCACTGAGTACATCGGGTGTTATGGGAAGTGTTCCCAGTTCCGGCTGACCTAATTAATGCAGCCTAACAATCCTTTAATGGATTTGAATTACAGAAATGTGTTAATGTGTTATGTGTAAGCCAGGTTAAAGAGATGGGTCTTTAATCTAGATTTAAACTGACAGAGTGTGTCTGCGTCCCGAACAGTATTAGGTAGATTGTTCCAGAGTTTGGGCGCTAAATAAGAAAATGATCTGCCGCCTATGGTTGATTTTGATATTCTAGGTATTATCAAATTGCCAGAGTTTTGACAATGCAGCGAACGTGAGGGACTATAATGTGATAAGAGCTAGCTCAGGTACTGAGGAGCTAAACCATTCAGGGCTTTATAAGTAATTAGCAAGATTTTAAAATCTATACGATGTTTATTAGGTGCAGTGTTGACAGAACCGGGCTAATACGGTCATACTTTCTGGTTCTAGTAAGAACTCTAGCTCCTGCATTTTGGACCAGCTGGAGTTTGTTTATTAAGCGAGCAGAACAACCACCCAATAAAGCATTACAATAATCTAACCTTGAGGCCATAAACGCATGAATTAACGTTTCGGCCATTGACATTGAGAACATAGGTCATAATTTAGATGTATTTTTGAGATGGAGAAATGCAGTTTTGCAAATGGTAGAGATGTGGCTTTCGAAGGAAAGATTGCTATCAAGTAGCACACCTAGGTTCCTAACTGATGACAAAGAATTGACAGAACAGCCATCAAGTATTACACAAGTGAGGATAATTGTGAGGATAATACCGTTTCTAATATCTTTGACAGAAAAGGGATATTCGAGATTGGTCTGTAATTAATTAATTTGTTGGGGTCAAGTTGTTTTTTGATTTCTATGACATCTGGAAGCAAGTCTTTTAGTAGCCTAGATGGAATAGGGTCTAGAATACAAGTTGTTGGTTTAGATGAGTAGAATTGTTTCCCAGGAGATATATAGCGCACTATCTGATGCGATACTGTAATTGACGGCTGCATGGTGTCAATTTTGTCTCTAATAGTATCGATCTTGGAAGTAAAGCAGTTCATAAAGTCATTACTGCTCTACTGAGGGGAACAGTCAACGCCTGTTGGTTCTTTATTTTTTGTTAACTTACCCACTGTATTGAATAAATACCTAGGGTTATGTTTGTTTTCTTCTAAAAGAGTCGAAAAGTAATCAGATCTTGCAGTTTTTAACGCTTTTCTATACGATAGGGTACATTCACACCAGGCATGAATAGCTGGTCCACCAGCTAGACCAGCACTATACTAGCATAAACCAGCCTGGTCCAGCACCACACCAACACTAATCAGCATGGGCGACATTTGACTCTTGAGTCGGGGGACCAAAGCTGTCAATACAGCGCAGGCAAGAATGATTTAAAGAGGCTGCCAATGTTTACTAAACTGTGGACGAGCTTTTGACGGGCCCCGACTTTTTTTTATGCCCCTAGGGCCTAGGGTCATAGTTCAGACGCAGGACGGGCTTCTTATTTTTAGACATTTAGACATCCATTTTAGACAATGTTTAGTGTCTCCGTCAGCAGCAGCAGCGAACGTGCCTTCAGCGCAGTTGGAGTTCCGCGTTCAAGTGCACGCAATAGGCTAAAGCTTGCTACAAAGCACCAGCAAAAGCTATTACCATGAATGTGTCGGGGGGAAATAGTAAGGAGATTTTTGAATAATTTATTAATAAACTAGTGTTTTCTGAGTCAGTGTCGCAAGGATGAATTTGCCGATTCTGACTCGCCATCTCCTCTTTGGATGCGCCTTTAGAGAGAAATGCATCGGACAAGGGCTGGTGTTATGCCAAATTCTGACCCCCACCAGATTACTACCCCCCTAGTATTGGTAGGTTTAACTTTAGATGTGGGGGAGAGGCTAGGATTAGGGGTGGGGTTAGGATAAGGCAAATCAGGTAGCGATTTCACCGAGAGGGGTGTAATAATTTGGCAGGGGTCGAAAATGGGCACAATACCGGGGGGCGAAGAACGAATCCAGCATAAATATGCAGATGTCATCCCGAAACATTGCACAGTATATAACGAAAGTTTCATACAAATTCTGAATGGATTATAGCCTAGACACAATTTACACCAATGTCTCTGGAATGTCTCTTACAAAAAATAACTCAAGGACATCAAATCTTACTGGAGTGATTTAAAGCTGCAGAAACAGAAAAAAATCCACTATCAAATTCCAGGTCTTTAGTTTAACTCTACTATGTGGTTACAATAAGCATATTGTGTAAATACATGTGTTACACTGTATGCTATATTATAAATATGCATGTCAGTGTATATAGTAACATATACCATTATAATTAGGGATACAAGGTATACCAGCATGGTTTTAAATGTATTTATTTTCCTTTTATCCACATTCAAGCACTTAACTCAAGCTTAAAGTACTCACCCTTTAAAAATGAGTTTATAAACAATAAAGTAATGCACATTCTCCATATGCTTTTCATTTATAATAATAGTATCGAGTGAGTGACAAAATGTTACTAGTGCAAAATTTTAATATATGACCACTTTATTTATGTCAAAAATCAGCCGTGAAATGGACAGCCCAATTTGTGAACGAATCATTCATTAACAGAATTATCTCAAAAGAAAAATTAAATCACCTTAGGGTAGGTCACGATTTCTTCAGTTTAAAATAATGATAAATTGTATGTTTTATACAATTTTGTGGAGTAGAAATTAAGATATTTTGCTTTGGGAATAAAAGATACCAAATTATTATGTAATGCCTGAAGCCTATGCTCTTGCACCTGCTGTGGGTTAGCAGGAAGTTTGCAGAGGTTTTTAATCTGTCCCTGCCTTTGTTCAAGGGCAGAATAGAATATCCCCTGGAATGAAATAATTGAATGTATTTATTTATTTGTTTAATTGGAACACCACCAGTAACCTACAAAATAGAAAAGTGTTTCTCTTCAGATATGATCTTACATTTAGATTTTAGATTGGATCAAGTGTCTGTCACAAGGTCAAGTGTCTGTACACACATTCGTTCAGTGAGCTCAGAAAGAACAGCAGTGGCAGTGTAGTACTGTCACATATTTATTAGTCAAATGATATTAGCTTACTATTTAATGCACATTGATTCAGTGGTGCGGATATATGACAAAAAATCTTTCATTTAAATCTGTCATTGATTTGGCAGTGATACATCATACAAATAGTACACTTGTCACAAAACCAAATAGTTATAATTCAAACAAGCCTAACCTACTAATCCTCCATGAATTCTACCATATATAGAATTTATAATTCCAATGTACAAATCTCAGCTCCTTGATTGTTTGTGTTGTCACAGAATGAAAACTTAATAGTGTTCATCACAGCTTTATCACATCTGTCAACAGCTTGTTGTTTTTCCAGACTGTAACACTGAGGCATATGACTCATATGAGAATGCATAAAGACAATTTGAGGAAGAAAAATGCAGGAAATACTTTTTTGAACCGTGGTAAAAATGAGTGTAACAGAAGGCCTTAAATGGCTTGTAATGTTGATTTTATTAAATGGTAGCCACAGCATACACCTTTACATTTATTAAAATTAATAACATAAATTAACAATTCTTCAGCAAAGTAATATAAAGTTACGGCAATGATATTACAATGCAACTGCATTAAACATCCCCAGTGCGTGCTGGGAGAGGATCACATTCATACAAGAAGATGCTTGGAAATGTCAACTTATTTGGATTCATTTGGCAATCTCTTTATCTGGAATTATTCACACAGAATGGTAAAACATTTAACCGTTGTGTCAACATTCAGGGAAAGTACCTTCATTCACTAGGTGGATGTTTGTTTCTGTTGTATCCTCATTCTGTTCATGCTTGGTGGTTTCAACAGAGGGCTGGGCAATCATATCTTTTTTTTTTTTTTTTTTTTTTACTGAATTGTGATATACAGTATATACAGTCATGTGAAAAAGTTAGGACACCCTATTGAATTCCATGGTTTTCTGTATCAGGACTTAATAAAAAAAATGATCTGGTCCTTGGCAGGTCTTAAAATTTGGAAAATAATCCTCAGATAAACATCATCACATGACACATCACACTGTGTCATTATTTATTTAACAAAAATAAAGCCAAGATGGAAAAGCCATGTGTGACAAAGTTAGGACACCCTATAATTCAACTGCCTGTAGATCCACTTTTAGCAGCAATAATTTGAAGCATTCATTTTGTGTGAATTTATCAGTCTCTCACATAATTCTGGAGGAATTTGGACTACTCTTCTTTTCAAAATTGCTCCAGTTTATTGCAGTTTGTGGGCATTTGCTTATGCACAGCTCTCACCATAGCACTTGAGACAGGATGAGCTCTGGACTTGGACTGGGCTATTGCAAACATCTTGATTCATTTCAGCCATTCTGTTGTAGATTTGCTGGTGTGCTTGGGATTATTGTCCTGTTGCATGGCCCAATTTTGGTCCAACTATAGATGTCGGACAGATGCCCTCGCATTCGACTTTAGAATACTTTGATATACAGAGGAGTTCATGGCCAGCTCAATGACTGTGAGGTGCCCAGGTCCTTTGGTTACAAAACAAGCCCAAAATGATCAGCCCTCCTCCAGCATGATTGTTTTATAGTATGAGGTGTTTGTGCTGATATGCTCTTTAGGTTTTCACCAAACTTGGTGCTGTGCATTATGGCCAAACATCTCCACTTTGGTCTTGTCTGTTCAAAGGACATTATTCTAGAAGACTTGTATTTGTACTTGTATATGTACAGATGCAACTTTGCAGACCTAAACTGTGCTGCAATGTTTATTTCTTTAGATAGAAGAGACTTTCTTCTGCCAAACCTTCCAAACATGCCATTTTTGTCCCATATTTTTCTAATGGTATTTTCATGAACTTTATCATTTAACATGTTAACTGAGCCCTGTAGAGTCTGAGGTGTAGTTCTTGCGTTGTCTTCCATTTCTCTGAGCTTTACACGGTCTGATCTTGGGGTGAATTTTCTGGGATGTCCTCTCCTGGAAGGAGAGGTGTCTGTTTTAAATGCCTTCCACTTGTGAATAAACTTCAAATTGTTTGGAAATGGCCGTATTACTCGTCTCAGATTGATGGCAGCAAGAATTGCTTCTCTAAGGTGACTGCTGATGTCTTACCTCCTTGGCATTGTGTTAACACACACCTGAAGGCTCCAGACCAGCAAACTAAGCTTTTATAGAGGCGCTCAGACTTGCTGATGATCAGTTAATCAAAGGAATTTGATTATCATTGCTTGACTGTTATTTACCCTCTTAATTCCAATGTAAACAGTAAGGGTGTCCTAATTTTGTCACACATGGCTTTTCATTATGGTTTTATTTTTGTTCAGTAAATAATGACATGGTGTTGTTGTTCATCTGAGGTTTTATTTTCGAAATTCTAAGACCAGCCAAGGAACAGTTTTTTAAATGATGTCCTGATACGGAAAACCATGAAATTCAATAGGGTGTCCTAACTTTTTCACATGACTGTATATCTGTATTCTTTCTAAAATCACATTACATTCTACCATTGTAACATTACAATCTAAAAACAAAAATGATGAATAGAAACTAAAAATGAATAGAAATGGTCAAGGTTGCTTTAAATGTTAATGAGCTCTGCTCGCTCGCCCGCCCCGCCTCTCTCTTCTCTCTGTGGAGTGACAAGCCTGTTTACTTTAGCTGCATTTAGCCTTCTCTCTGTGGTTATTGACAAGCCTGTTTAGGTTTTTTTGTTTTCTTTTTCAGTTTTCGTTCTCTAATTTTGATCTATAAGAAACATCTTTACTAAGACTTTTGTATTTAGCTGTTACAAACATTAAAATAAACTGGGATAAATGTTTATAGTATAAAGTTATCTTAGAAATCAAAAAACTGATGTCTGGAAACTTTTCAGTGCAAAAGATTCTAGATAAAAAAGTTTGTCAAAAAACTGTCAAGAAAAGTTTAAAAAGAAAAGTTTGAAAATAAAAAGTTGAAAACAAAGTAAGTTTTTTAAATAGTTTAAGAAGTTTTTTTTGGATGGTTTTCAGTCTGATATATTTAGAAGTTTTAAAGTTTGAATGTAGTCTGTCAGATAAATAGATAGATAGTATTGGTCAGATTGTCAATCGACGGAAAGATAGATAGACTGATTCTAACATTATTACCAAGTTTACTAGCATGTTGTCTAGCATGTTTCTAGCATGACTAGCATTTCACAGCATGTTTTTAACATGATTAGCATGAAAAGTTTAGCATGTTCCTAGCATGATTAGCAAAGTTTGAAAAGCATGTTTCTAACATGATTTGGAAAGTTTTCAGCTAGCATGTTTTAAAGCATGAATGTAGTCATGTCACTAGCATGTTTGGTAACATGATTAGAAAGATAGATAGATGTTTCTAACATGATTAGCATGTTACTAGCATGTTTCTAGCATGATTAGCATGAAGTTTCTAGCATGTTTCTAACATGATTAGCATGTCGTTAGCATGTTCTAGCATGATTAGCATGACTAGCATGTCGATAGCATGTTTCTATCATGATTAGCATGTAGCATAGCTAGCATGTTTCTAGCATGATTAGCAAAGTTGCTAGCATGTTTCTAACATGATTAGCAAAGTTGCTAGCATGTTTCTAGCATGATTAGCATGTTGCTAGCATGTTTCTAGCATGATTAGCATGTCACTAGCATGTTTCTAGCATGATTAGCATGTCGCTAGCATGTTTCTAACATGATTAGCATGTTGCTAGCATGTTTCTAACATGATTAGCAATGTTGCTAGCATGTTTCTAGCATGATTAGCATGTCACTAGCATGTTTCTAGCATGATTAGCAAAGTTGCTAGCATGTTTCTAGCATGACTAGCATGTCGCTAGCATGTTTCTAACATGATTAGCATGTCGCTAGCATGTTTTCTAGCATGATTAGCATGTCACAGCATGTTGCTAGCATGATAGCATGTTTCTAGCATGATTAGCAAATGTCGCTAGCATGTTTCTAGCATGTTTCATAAGCATGTTTCTAACATGATTAGCATGTTGCTAGCATGTTTCTAGCATGATTAGCATGTCACTAGCATGTTTCTAACATGATTAGCAAAGTTGCTAGCAAGATGTTTCTAACATGATTAGCAGCATGTGCTAGCATGTTTCTAGCATGATTAGCATGTCGCTAGCATGTTTCTAACATGATTAGCATGTCGCATGTTTCTAGCATGTTTCTAACATGATTAGCATGTCGCTAGCATGTTTCTAGCATGATTAGCATGTCGCTAGCATGTTTCTAAGCATGATGTCGCTAGCATGACTAGCATGTTTCTAGCATGTTTCTAGCATGATTAGCATGTCGCTAGCATGTTTCTAGCATGATTAGCATGTCGCTAGCATGTTTCTAGCATGATTAGCATGTCGCTAGCATGTTTCTAGCATGACTAGCATGTCGCTAGCATGTTTCTAGCATGATTAGCATGTCACTAGCATGTTTCTAGCATGATTAGCATGTCACTAGCATGTTTCTAACATGATTAGCAAAGTTGCTAGCATGTTTTAACATGATTAGCATGACTAGCATGTCACATAGCATGTTTCTAGCATGTTTCTAGATTAGCATGTCGCTAGCATGACATAGCATGTCGCTAGCATGTTTCTAGCATGATTAGCATGTCGCTAAGCATGTTTCTAGCATGATTAGCATGTCATGTTTTTAACATGATGCATTTTAGCATTTTTTTAGCATAGCATGTCGCTAGCATGTTTTTTAGCATTATTAGCATGTCGCTAGCATGTTTCTAGCATGATTAGCATGTCGCTAGCATGTTTCTAGATAGATAGATAGATAGATAGATAGATAGATAGATAGATAGATAGATAGATAGATAGATAGATAGATAGATAGATAGATAGATAGATAAGTTTAGATGATAGATAGATAGATAGATAGATAGATAGATAGATAGATAGATAGATAGATAGATAGATAGATAGATAGATAGATAGATAGATAGATAGATAGATAGATAGATAGATAGATAGATAGATAGATAGATAGATAGATAGATAGATAGATAGATAGATAGATAGATAGATAGATAGATAGGTTAGATGATAGATAGATAGATAGATAGATAGATAGATAGATAGATAGATAGATAGATAGTTAGAGATAGAAGATAGATAGATAGATAGATAGATAGATAGATAGATAGATAGATAGATAGATAGATAAGTTTAGATAGATAGATAGATAGATAGATAGATAGATAGATAGATAGATAGATAGATAGAATGATAGATAGATAGATAGATAAGGTTAGATGATAGATAGATAGATAGATAGATAGATAGATAGATAGATAGATAGATAGATAGATAGATAGATAGATAGATAGATAGGTTAGATGATAGATAGATAGATAGATAAGTTTAGATGATAGATAGATAGATAGATAGATAGATAGATAGATAGATAGATAGATAGATAGATAAGGTTTGAAGATAGATAGATAGATAGATAGATAGATAGATAGATAGATAGCAGTGGTGGCTACTGGTCTGTCAAATAGGGGAAGCTCATTTTCGGCCTACATCATAAAATTGTCTATTTATTTATTCACAAGAATGTGCCTTATTGTCATAAATAAGTCACAATGCAAACAATCGTAAAAAAAAAAAAGCTTTAGTTTTATTATGCAAAATATGATGTATTTTTTCTTTTAGTCAGATGCTACTATATAGTATAAATATTTTGCAGTTTAAATAAGGTTATTATGGAGATTTATTTATTTATTTATTTATAAAGTATTTTAATAGAAATATAAGGTTTCATTATGTTATGTTAAAATTTTTCAAGATTACTATATATATATATATATATATATATATATATATATATATATATATATATATTAATTTATAGTCATCCTACATGTTAATATTTAGTGTAGTAATCTATATATATATATATATATATATATATATATATATATATATATTGATTACTACATTAAATATTAACATGAATGAATGAATGAACGATCTAAAAAAATATTAAACTCTGTAAAAGTGAAACAAGGAATGTGGTGTATAATTGTGTGAAATGTATGATGAAAATCAAGCAATTTCGCCAAGCAAATATAAACAAATAGGTTGCAGCAGTTTTTATTTCGACTGAACTTGAGAAATCCGCGATGGGACTGAGCGCGAATAGCTTCAGCGATTCCTTATAGTACAAAATCGCTGTCAGTCAAAAGGAGATGCAATCTTTCGACAGACCCTCCAATCATCACGCAGAAGCTCGGAGTCCAGGCCAGCCCACTCCTCATTTGCTCCTCATTCACCCCCAGAGACGCTGAGCGTCCGTGGGCGGGACATAATCGCAGCGTTTATCCAATGACCGTCTAGTTTCAAAGCACTGAAAAAAAACGTTCAAAGCAGCCGCATTGAAGTCAATGGACGCTGGGCTTCAACGGGGAAACGCACTGTGACGCTACGGGAATGTATGAGAAGAAAATCAAGTCAGCCGACCTGCTATATCTAACTGATTCTGAACGAACTCGTCTTTGAGACGCATTTTTAGTCAATAAAATGTTAATACAATAGTACATAATTTGACCATTAATTTTGTGACATTATAGGGGAAGCTGAGCTTCCCTTGCAGTCTTAAAGAAATCGCCACTGATAGATAGATAGATAGATAAGGTTTGAAGATAGATAGATAGATAGATAGATAGATTAGTTATTAGTTAGAAAGAACATAGATATCTTAAAGCTTAATTGAGTATCTATGGCTTCTAGCAGTTTACATTAAACATAGTTCAAACAGACATGGACTTTTGGTCAATGAAAGTCTATGGGACTTTTTATGATTTTTAATATTAATTTTTAAGAAAACCGTAACTCAAACCAGTCTGAAAAGATATAGCACACTAAGTCAGAACAGTATGAAGATCTGACCCGAGTTTGGAGTATGTAGCTTGAACGGTCTAGGAGGAGTAGGTGTCCAAAAAATTTGCGGCCAGAAAAATAAGAAGAAGAATAATAATAAGTTTAAATAGTATTTCAGTAAGTTGGCTTTCCCAAGCCAACTTAATAATAATTAGACATGACATATAATCTGCTGTTGCATAACATAACAAAGTGTTGCACATTTTAAGGTTTGTTGGTAATACTTTAGAATACAATTCCTTCATTAATAAATAACTACACAGGAATAAATGATTAATGCACTATTAACATTCTAGTAACTACTATTAACAAGAAACTGATTAACGAATCAGTAAGTAATAGTGCTTGGTTGAAAGAAGTAGTTCATTGTTATCAGTAATTACTATTTTTTCATATCTTCCAAAGAACTACTATATACAGGTTCATAATTAATATGAATGATGCAAAATGCATCAATAATTTTAAAGTAAAGATCATGGTAACCCACTAGCAATGACTCAGGTAATATCAAATACTTCAGAAGGAATTACTAATTTTTTGGATCCGTATTCTAAAGTGAAGATCATGATAACTCTCTAGCAATGACTGAAATCATTGTAAGATATTGAGGTATGTGTAAGGTTTTGGATAGTAATGACGTGGGCCAAAGTATTACTACATCCTTCTAAAGGAATTACTGATTATTTGGATCTATATTCTAAAGTGAAGATCATGGTAACCCATTAGTAACGACTCAAGTGTTACCAAAGCCATTGGAAGTATGACTATTCAGAACCTTACAAAAACCTCAATAGTTTTTAATTACTTTAGTCGTTACTAGAGAGTTATCATGATCTTCATTTTAGAATATGGATCCAAATAATTAGCAATTCCTTCTGAAGTACTTGGTAATACCTGAGTCATTACTTGTGGATTACCATGATCTTCATTTTAGAATTAATTATACATTTTGCATTATTTACATTAATTATGAACATGTATATATGGACTTTACTGTTAGTCACTGATGCACTTGGCAGATGCATTTATTCAGACTAATGTGAAAAGTATAATGTACATTATATACTACTAAGTATTTGAAGTTTTGTAAGTTATGGCTCTAATGAAGGTGAATGAGACAAACAGTTTTAATTTCAGGAAAGACCTGGTTATATTAAACTTCTGCAGCTGACATTTGATACACACAACATGACTGACGGGCAAAGAAAAAAGATCAGTGATGATTACTGTCAGACCCATGGACCTGTTTTGTTGTGTTTACATTCCCCATGTGTTCAATGACCTAGTTTCTTTCTCTCTTTGATTAGTTAGTTCACCTGTGTCTTGTTAATCATCCTCACCTGTCTGGCCCTCATTAGCTACCCTATTTAAGTTGTGTTCAGTTTACTGTTTGTCTTTCCTGCATTTATCCTTCTTGTAGATTAATAATGACTGTCTGCATTATCTTCTTCATGAATTTCATTCCACCGTAGCATGACAATTACTAATGGACCTCTTCTATGATACTTTTATGCTGGTTTGTGTCATTTGTAATTCTTTAAATGAAGCCACTCTAATGATAAACTGAAGCTTTTACATCATCAGGGATTTTTGCTGTCAGATGCTAAACAAACTGGTTTATACATCTTTTCCTGGCTTTATCTTTTGCAGTTGTCTTAACTTCAGCTCGATGCTGTTTGGCAAACCGTACTTGACCAGCTCCTGTTTTATCTGAAATACACATACACATATCAAACTTCCGTGACTCGGTGATTAGCACCATATTTTGTTTAAATATTCATAGTAACCGTGACATACTCGCTGTAAAACCATTTCAGTGTTTCCACTCTGTGTTAGGTCTGAAAATGAGGAAAGTCTCACTCGAAATCCAACAATTTTGTCTAAGGGGGGAAACACACACAAACACTGAAAATATTTGTATTTGTTGACACCCATCATACAAAAACATTTTAGGGGGTTATATGAAATTTAACAAAACATCATCTAAGACTTTTACATTTCAGGATGCTGTTTCTGGGTTCACCGTCCACCCTGAAGGCCCATCGACCGGGAACATTGACATTACTGGAGTTCCTGAGGTCTGAGATGAATCCAGGAATCACAAAGTAGTGTGTGGAGTTTATTGTGTCATATCCAGCCTGAAAGTATGTAAAAAGATTATTCATATAAACAGTATTTATAGAGTATATATACTTTTATACAGTAGTGAATAGTAACATTTTGTTCTCAATACAGAAAGCAAGTTTCTTTTACCTGCACCGGATGTCCAGTTACTGCAATGTCACCATAATTCATCAGAATAAATGAATAATTACTGCCTGAAATTAAAACCACTTGAAATGATGTTTCCTGCAAAAATTGAAAGATAACCACTTTAAGCTTAGCATTCACTGTTTGTTTATATACACGTAAAATCATAAACAAAGTGAAACATTGACATTTCAGAAGAATTTCAAACGTACTGTGCTGGTTAAGTTGAAGTAAGCCAATTTATCCCACGTTGCAACAAAGACCCAAGAGGCAGTGAAGTTCAGATTTGGGAAATGTGTGTTTATATCCTGAGTGGCGCGTGTGAGAACATTTCCACTGGTGTACTGATTATATGAAACAACACCTTTCACACTGTTGTCAAGGTTTGTCCAGAGACCAGCAATTATATCTTGTCTTCCATAAGAAGGAATGTCTGGAACATTCTGTGATGAAGGCTGGTTCAATGTGAGATGTCCATTGTTATTAACCTGCAACATGAGAAATATTGTCAAAATCACAGCCACGGGTTTACAGATGATTTTTTTAAAAAAACATTTGTCACTCACATTTAGACTCAGAATCAACATGGAGTCAAATTCTTACATAAATCTGCTGGTTTGTACGACCAAAGAACAGAAATGGACTCGACAGCTGAATAAGTGAGGAGCTTCCATCATCAGTAGCAGCATTTCTTGTGTCTCCTACTGCTGAGCCAAATGGGTAAAATAATGCTTGTGCTGCCAAGAAGAAAAAAAAAGATCTAACATTTATCTCACACCGGTTTATGGGTCTCATGTTTTAATCTGGCTGTGATTAGTAGCGAGATGATGCCCTCTGGTGGCCAACTCATGGGGATGCTACAGTAGTCAAGTGAAATCTCATTATGGAATAAAGGTTTTTCTGAAAGTATAGATTTTTGGGATGAAAGAACAAAAAGATTTTAAAAAATGCATATTTAGTGGCCTTCGTTGCTCATAAATACCAAGGGTGCTAATATTCATGTCAAGGGCAGCATTTCTCAAAAGTTGATCTTAGTTTAGTTGGAAACAATGGTCCTACGAGCAATTTAGGCTTATAATGCTTTTGGGAAATGCAGCCTAGGACTGTATTAGCAGGATATGCCTGTGCATTACAAAGAACATGAACACCATTAAATACCTCATGAACTCATTTGACTAGAGCATTTTACTTTTTTGATGAAGATGCTTACTGGTTTCTTAGGTTCATGTTGGGTTTGTTAAATTCAAATCAATTTGTGATTTTTAGGTTATAATTACCTGCCAGCGTTGTTGTTGTTGCAGGTGTTGTTGTAATGCCTACTTAAGAAAATGAGATTATAAAAGACGTCTGTAAAGTACATTAAAACCATTGCACAAGGGTGTAATGAGTCTTTAAACACTTGCAGCATTATTACCTGATGTGGTTGCCAGTGTGGTGGTTTCTGAAAGAATAAACACATAAAAACACCATTAAATTATGAACACACTCCTTTCTGTGTTGATGTGATTTTCTATGAAATCTGGAGGTTGAGGCAAGATACTTATTTTGTTTTTGAGTCTTTCATTACTTGCAGTATTATATATATAATATATATATTATTTTTTTTATTTTTTTGAAGCATGCATTCACCCATGATTTGTTACTCATTCTAATCTAAAAGGGTCATCAATGTCATCCTTTTTCTTGAAAGAGAAAGACTGCATTTTAAAGTGTGCATCTGTAATATGACTTAACTTTCAATATTACAGTGCAATATTACACAGATAAGCTTAAAGCTAACTGACAAGAAGTAAAAGCCACACACATACAATACTCACTTTGATTTGCTTAATGAAATGTTTTATCAAATGAAATTTTTAAACATGACATAGGGTTACTGTATATAAAATTGTTAAAAACACTGGCTTTAAATCAATCAATCAATCAATCAATCTAGAAAGATAATACTTTAACCTTCAGAGATGCTGTGTTGTCCACTGTCCACCCTGAAGGCCCATCGGCCTGTAACATTGACATTACTGGTGTTGCTGAGGTTTGAGATGGAGCTCCCATTGTTTGATCCAGGAATCACAAAGTAGCCTGTGGAGTTTACCGTGTCATAACCAGCCTGTACAAAACATGTAAAAGCAAATTAAAAATTAGACAGTACACATACATATACAGATATGTGGTACTGCATTGTAACATTTTGTTCCTTAAATGGAAACCAGTTTTGTTTTACCTGCACTGGATGTGATGTTACAGCAATGTCACCATAATTCATCAGAATAAATGAAAAATTACTATCTGAAATTAAAACCACTTGAAACGATGTTTCCTAAAAATGTTGGGAAAAAAGATAATCTTAATCATGTTTAATCATGTTCAATCATTAATGAAGTGAAAACGGTGTATCAAAGAGTAAAACCGTATATCAGACTTACTGTACTGCTTAAGCTGAAGTGAGCGACTTTATCCCAAGTTGCAACAAAGACCCAAGAAGCATTGAAAGTCACATTTGGGAAAAGTGTGTTTATATCCTGAGTGGCGCGTGTAAGTACACTTCCATTAGCGTACTGTTGATATGAAACAACACCACTCACATAGTTGTTAAGGTTTGTCCAGAGACCAGCAATTATATCTTGGCTTCCATTAGCGGGAAATGAATAGGGAAAATGTTGTGATGAAGGCTGGCTGAATGTGAGATATCCATTGTTATTAACCTACAATACGAGACGTCAGTCAAGATTACAGTGAAAGGTTTGACTGATCACAGATCCACCACTCACATTTAGACTTAGAATGAAGATGGAATCAAATTCTTACATAAATCTGCTGGTATGTGCGACCAAAGAACAGAAATGGACTCAACAGCTGAATAACAGAAGAGCTTTCATCATCATTGACAGGATTGCTTTTGTCTCCTGCTGCTGAGCCAAATGGGTAGAATATTTGTGGTGCTGCCAAGAGAATAAACAAAAAAATACAAAAGGCTGATGTTTACATTTCAAGATAGTTGTCACATTTATTGGCACCCATAGAAAGTGTAGAAAAGACCCAATAATACAATAATGATGTGCGACAAAAAGCTCTTGAGCTGCACAATGGCTGTAAGAATAACTAAAGTGCTGAAAATGGCCATTTTTTTCTACTGGGGCAATAATTAAGAAGCTTAAATCAACTGCAGATGTTAACAATCATCCTTGAGGAAGATATGTATCTATACAGGCATCACACAAAGTGAGAAGGATGGTTTGAGAAGACAAAAAACCTCCTGCAGATCAGAAAGTCTCCAAAACCGCAATCAGAAGCCACCTACTGTACATAACCTGAACTTTGTAATTGTGTGTTTCTGACATAAATGCATTATTAACTCAAAATTACCTGTCCATGACTCTGCAGTCACTGTTACAGTGGCTGTTCAAGAAAAAAAGAGCATTAGATTAGAAAACACTTTTGTAAAGTACATAAAAAAAAAAAGGTCTTCCATCACTCACAGCATTATTACCTGTTGAGACTGTGGTGGTTGACGATGTGGGGTTTACTGAAAGAATGAACACAAATATAAACACCATTAAATACTTCATGAACTCACTTCATGAGTGCACTTATTCTGTGTTTACATATTTTCTATTGAAAAAGTTAAGACAGGACATACTAAGGAAACCAACTGAATCATGCACTGATCCATCAATGTACAAGATAAGATTTTCAAAAATATTTTTGATCCTTTTTCTGGGAAGAGAAAGACTGTACATTTTGAATGTGTATATCTGCTAGAAGTTTATTTTGTGTTTACTTTTAGGAATGCACTATACAAATGAGCTCAGGACTGACACACATGAACTACAGTAAAAGCTACACACAAAATACTCACTTGGATTTGTTGAATGACATGTGCATAAACGAATTATGCAAATACATTATATGGGTTTATGTAATATTTGTAATATTTACTAAAACACTGGCTTGTAAAACAAAACCTATTTATTTAATCTAAGGAAAGATAAAAACTTTACCTTGAGGTTGTCCACCATCCACCTTGAAGGCCCATAGTCCTGAAACACTGACATTACTGGAGCTCTTGAGGTTTAAGATGGAGCTGCCACTGTTTGATCCAGGAATCACAAAGTAGTGTGTGGAGTTTACCGTGTCATAACCAGCCTGTACAAAATATGAAAAAGCAAATTAAAATTTAGACAGTACACATACAGTGCATATGCTGATATATGGTACTGAATAGTAACAATTTGTTCCTTAAATAGAAAGTTTCTTTTACCTCCACTGGATGTGATGTTACAGCAATGTCACCGTAATTCATCAGAATAAATGAAAAATAACCACCTGAAATTAAAACCACTTGAAAAGATGTTTCCTGAAAAGATTAGAGGAAAGATAATTACCTTAAACTTAGCAATCTTGAAAAAGATATTTACCTTAAACATGCTCAAATTAGCATTCAGTGTTGTAAGGTTACTGTATTTGCTCTATTTTACAAAATTATTATTTTATTAAATATTGTTGCTGGGTAATTTCATGTCAAATCAACCAAATTTCAGAGATATTCCCGGGTAAATTTTTGGATTTTGGTAATGTTATAATAATAAATTATAGTAATAAAGACAAACACAAATACTAACCAAAGGAAAAATATTAAAATTAATAGCTAAAATATTTACTTTTATTTTTTCACAGAGATTGGTAGTTAGATTAGCAAATTTTCTTAAAGGGTTAGTTCACCCAAAAATGAAGATTCTGTCAGTAATTACTCACCCTCATGTTGTTCCAAATCCGAAAGACCTTCGTTAATTTTTCGGAACACAAATTAAGATGTTTTTGATGAAACCCAAGAGACAGAGCTCATTTTAAGCCACGCCCACACCGGGGGCGGGGGAGAAACAATCCAACGCTCTCCATTGACTTTGTATTGCGGGAAGCTGTCAATCCTTTGACATGGTTAAAAATAATGAATGTTTCCAGTCGCGGTTAAGTTTCCCTCCAATGGGTGTAGTTCTCAATATGACACGTTGCGTTCTACTTTTGTGTCCTTAAATGCTTGTTTTTTGGGTCGACAGCTTATAAAAACGTAGTTATGTGTTTTTTAGCTTGTTTACTGAACACCTTGTAACATTGCAGCTTTTAGATATAGTTCTGTTTTTTGTTATAAGTCAGAAATGGCAAGGAGGCAGCTTCCTGCAATACAAAGTCAATGGAGAGCGTAGGATTTATTTCCAGAACATTATGCATGATGGGATACACTAAGTCTCCTGATACTGCTCCTGAGAATTTAGTGTGCGTTAAGGGCACTGCACTTAATTGGCATGTTTAAGACCTGCCTTTGCGTTCAGCCCCGACAAAACATTGCAAAACATAATAAATAAATACACGTTTAATACTGCAAAATACGCCCGATGTTACAGTCACTGCCCCTACCGTCCAGAAAAAAAGAGAACATCCCAATCGAGTGATGGGGTTTGTGGAAACTGTGGTTCCTAATTATTGTGATCCAACATTTGCCTCGCATTTCAGGATGAAAAGACAAATAAAACAAAGGATAATCCACTCCTTACCTCCGAGATCTTACCTATGATCTATATGACCTTATTATTTTTATTGTGAGTAACGTTATTAGGCTTATCATTCTCTCGTGAGCGCGCCTCCACAACTGACACAGTAGAGACGAAAATGTGAAATTAAGTCATTGTTTTTGTTTTCTTTGAGCAAAAAAGTATTCTCATAGCTTCGTAAAATTACAGTTGAACCACTGATTATGCATGAACTACTTTGTCGATCATCTTGGTACTTTTCTGAGCCTTGAACATGGTAGTACCCTTGCTGTCTATGGAGAGTCAGAGACCTCTCGGATTTCATCAAAAATATCTTAATTTGTGTCCCGAAGATGAACGAATGTCTTACGGGTTTAGAACAACATGAGGGTGAGTAATTAACGACAGAATTTTCATTTTTGGGTGAACTAACCCTTTAACCTAGTTGCATTAAATAGCAATGACAACCATTTAAAAAATGGATTTTCCCCCCTTCAGGGTAGCCATGCCTATAACCAAAGTCTATAGTCTTTGCCATAACTCAGGTAGCGTTATCCTAATATCTATTTAGACGTTGGTTCTTAATGTCCTTCTTTAATATAGTGGATAACTTACTGATTAAAGCCAGGCACACACGGTGCGATTTTTGGTGACATGCAAGCTCGTAATGATTAAAATTAGCATTTTTAGCAAAGGACTTGGGCCAGGGAAATTAATTTATTATCATTATTTTCTCTTTCACTTGCTCTGCCTGGGTATAGAATCATGTCAATTCATGAATGAATGTCAAATCATGAATAAAGGGAAAACCAAACTTACTGTGGTGGTTAAGCTGTAGTAAGCGACTTTATCCCATGTTGCAACAAAGACCCAAGAAGCGCTGAAGGTCAGACTTGGGAAATGTGTGTTTATATCTTGAGTGGCACGTGTGAGTACATTTCCACTGGTGTACTGATGATATGAAACAACACCTCTTTGACGGTTGTCAAGGTCAGTCCAGAGACCAGCAATTATATCTTGGCTTCCCCTAGCAAGAAATCTGTAGGGAGTATATGCTGATGAAGGCTGGTTAAATGTGAGATATCCATTATTATTCACCTACAACATGAGAAATATTGTCAAAAAGATCACAAATGAGTTTATAAGGCATTAACCACTCCCATTTAGACTCAGAATGAAGATGGAATCAAATTCTTACATAAATCTGCTGGTATGTGCGACCAAAGAACAGAAATGGACTCAGCAGCTGAATAACTGAGGAGCTTCCATCATCAACAGCAGGATTGTTTGTGTCTCCTGCTGCCGAGCCGAATGGGTAAAATATTGCTGGTGGTGACGAGAGTAAACAAAAAAAAATACACATTTGACATTACATTTACATTTCACACTGATTTCCACTCATGTTTGTTTATGTTGTGTGAGGAATCTGGTTGTGATTAGTAGAGGGATGATGATGACCTCTCGTGGTGGATAGGTGTAACTGTGACAGCATTGGTAAATACAGAATGTGCAAAATACTGAGAAAATTAGTTTGCTGTTTGTCATCTTTCATCTCACTTTATACCATTGTCATTTGCAGCGCAGTATTTGAAAGTAAAAATGGTTATTTTTGTCAGTTATGGCTTGTCATATCTAGCATTCTGGTAGCTTTAAATCAGATACAGAGACAATGCAGTGTGGTAGGATTACATATATTTAATGTGTGTGTCTGTGAGAGAGAGAGATTGTATGTATAGATAGCACACGTACATCTGCAAGATGTGTTAAAGGTCACTTGATCTGGAAAGCACCTGCAGTGTACAAACATCTGAAAGACATCTGTAAGATATTAGTCTCATAGCCAGACCTTCAGACTGACAGCAGCAACCAATCGTTTCGCTTTGTGCCATGTCATGTTTAGGGGCGTGGAAATGTTGCCACAATAACAGACCGGCGTGTAAAACTCTCAGACATATTTAAAGATTCTATGCCGCGAACTTTACATTTTTCACATACTTTTGAAAATCCAGCATTTAGTTGATCCTAATAGGCACTGGTCGTCACAACTGTAAACACGACGGCTTTGCTCTTACGTGAGGAGGCTTGTGTATCCACAAGTTTCCGGGGGGGTGGGGTGGGGGTGTTTACCGTAAAAAAGAATGTGGGTACAACTTCCGGTGAGGTGGCGGACGTAGTATACCAATGGTATTTTGTGTGCTAATTAGAGGCTAAGTGTTTTTTAGGCCATTGTTTACTTTGTAAAGATGCACACCCTTATGAGAGATGTCATTACGTTCTTATGGACAACATATGCTTTTCAAATTTGTGTTCCCACATCATTAGCAAGTTTGGATCGCTAAATCTTGAATGACTGTCAACTAGTGAAATGACATTTGAACCGAGACATCAGAGCTTGTGTTAAAGGGTATGCCAGATGAAGCCTCGATTCAAGGCTTGTTAACGTAGAAATCCCTTTTGTAGAAGCCTCACTTTCTGTCCAGTCATCTGCGCGATTCACTTTGCGTGTCCTAATGTTCGACCCTCAGATCTTACTTTGTGAGTACATTTCATTGGGACCTATTTAATAATTACATTTTTAAATAGCCAGTCATACAAGTAATATGAAGAATACAAATTATTTCAGGAATCTAAATCATAAACATCTTAAAGGCATCTAATAAATGTGTATTTGACATCTGTTAGCAAACATTCTATATGTATTGTACATGAGCAAACACTTGCAGATGTAAGTGCAGACATCAAAAAGACGTCTCCATGTTGTATGTTTGCTATCAGGGTAATTACTGCGTCTTTGATCTTCTATTAAAAGAGGAGCTGCAAATTTAATTAATCAAAAAGCAACGTTACCTCTCGTAGTGTGCTTCAAGTTCAATAAAGGCAGGAGTGTCTGTGATTATTAAACTGATTTTCCACACACCTTCCAGCCAATCAGAATGGAGTAGTCAGACCATAACATAACTGAACTTGATCACATTTTATAACTAATGTGAAATAAATGAAACAAATATTTCTCCATGACATTTGTCACAGTATTGACAGTAAATTAACTGCAACGAAAAGGAAGTAGCATCAGATTTTTTTATCTTAATCATATTTTTTTCAATAACCCAGGACATTC
The DNA here is from genome assembly GCF_022985175.1 of Labeo rohita. NCBI lineage: Eukaryota > Metazoa > Chordata > Actinopteri > Cypriniformes > Cyprinidae > Labeo > Labeo rohita. The sequence goes on along the minus strand of NC_066880.1, from coordinate 3,264,630 downwards.
TGTGGTGGATTAAGAATAAGAAAACACGAATGACAGGAACATTTAATCAGCTAGGTGGTAACAATCACACAAAGTGATCAGGGGGGTTTGAGAAGACATTTGTTCAATTCACATCAAAGCAGAGTTTTTAGGTTAAAATAGGAAAAATAGATCTGGTTCTAGTTTAAAACAATATGTCTTACCTGCTGTTGCTGTTGTTTGTACTCTAGCTGTTAAAAAAAAAGATGATTTAATTCAATAGCACACATTTGCATATTTTTATTGCCTTTTCCACATTAAGACAGATAATCAAACAGTAAACAAAACCTTACTGAGTGACAGGACTGATATGAACACCAGCATATGTCGGAAAACTGGAGACAATCTCATCATGATGACGTCAGAGATAAAATCAGGAGTCCTTCTCCTGTAATCAGATAGCATAAAGCATCATGCATTAGGCCTATCATAAACACAGTTTAAAGCAATGTGTCTATAATGCCTCTTACAAAGAACTCCTTAGAACTCAGGGAACGCAGGAATCAAATCTTACTGAAACACAGAAGGAAATCCACTATCAAATTACAGAACTTACTTTATTTCTATATGTTATGACCTTAAAAATAGTGTTGTTTAAATACATTTGTTACAGTGTATGCTGTATTGTAAACATGCATGTTAATGTGCATTTTAGTGTATATAGAAACGTATACCAATTAGGGATACATGATATACCAGCATAGATTTATATTTATTTTCCTTTTATTCACATTCAAGCACTTAAATCAAGCTTAAATTACTCATGCATATTCTCAATATGCTTTTTATTTAGAATAATCAATAGTCAAATTCGGCACCAGTAACTTTTTTGTCACTCACTGGAGTTATGCTTTTTTTTTTTTTTTTTTTTTTTTTACATATATGACCACTTTGTTTACTCAAAAATCACCTGCAAATGAATCAGTCCAATTTGAAAAAGAAACGTTCAACAGGATTTATAAACCAAATTTGACAGAATTGTCTCAAAAGACAAATTAAATCAACTTAGGGTAGGTCCCAATTTCTTTATTTTGACATAATGATAGTGTGTTTTTGTAGAATTTAGTAGAGGAATGTAAAGTAAGATATTTTGCTTTGGAAATAAAAGATACCCTACTATTATAATGCCCATAGCCCAGAGAGCATGACGTTAAAGATAATAATTTTACGTACCTCAGACAGCTGCTTCAACGATGCTCTTGCACCTGCTGTGGGTGAGCAGGAAGTTTGCAGTGGTTTTTAATCTGTCCCTGCCTTTGTTCAAGAAAAAAAAATAAAAATAAAAATTAATGGAACACAGCCAGTAACAAAATAGTTTCCCTTCGGATATGATCTTACGTGACAGGTCAAGTGTCTGTAACAAACCTTGTACACACATTCCTCCAGTGAGCTCAGAAAGAACAGCAGTGGCAGTGCAGTACTGTCACATATTCATTAGTCAAATAATATTAGTTTAGTATTAAATGCACATGGATTTAATGCTCCTGTAACTCTTCTTTTCGCACCAATTTATTTCAGATGCCAAGTGACTAACATATTTTGCCTAATTACGAACAATTTACTGTTATTACTACAGTAAATATGTAACATACAGTCATGGCCAAAAATATCGGCACCCTTGCAATTCTGTCAGAAAATGCAACACTTCTCTCAGAAAATTGTTCCAATTGCAAAAGTTTTGGTATTCACATGCTTATTGTTTTTGTTTGCACTGCAACAACACAAAAAAAACAGAGAAGAAAAGTCAAACTTAATCAAATTTCACACAGAACGGAAACTTTCACACAGAATGGACTGGACAAAATGAATGGCACCTTGTCAAAATTGTAAGAAATAATTGCTTTTCAAGCATGTGATTCTCCTGAAATATTTATAACTTTTATTTATGGCAAATATCAGGTGTGGGTAATATAGTAATCACACTTGCAACCAGTTAAAATGGAGAAAGTTGACTCAACCTTTGTGTTGTGTGTCCCACTGAGCATGGAAAAAAGAAAGAAGTGTAAAGAGTTGCCTGTGGATTTAAGAGAAAAAAATTGTGGAGAAACATGGACAATCTCAAGGCTACAAGTCCATCTCCAGAGATCTTAATGTTCCTGTGTCCACTGTGCGCAATATCATCAAGAGGTTTACAGCCCATGGCACTGTAGCTAAGCTCCCTGGATGTTGACGGAAAAGCAAAATTAATGAAAAATTACAACAAAGTATTATTCGAATGGTGGATAAAGAACCCTGATTAACTTCCAAAAAAATTCAAGCTGATCTGCAGACACAGGGTACAACAGTGTCAGCTCGCACTATCCGTCGACATCTGAATGAAAAGGGACACTATGGTAGGAGACCTAGGAAGACACCACTGCTGACACAAAGGCATAAAAAACTTATGTGACAAAACCACAATCCTTCTGGGAGAACGTCCTGTGGACAGCTGAGTCAAAAGTGGAGCTTTTTGGTAAAGGACATCATGGCACTGTTTACAGAAAAATAAATGAGGCCTTCAAAGAAAAGAACACAGTCCCTACAGTCAAACATGGCAGAGGTTCAAAGATGGGGTTGCTTTGCTGCTTCTGGCACTGGATACCTTGACTCTGTGAACTGTATCATGAAATCTGATGATTACCAAAGAATTTTGGGGCGCAACGTAGTTGCCGGTGTCAGAAAGCTGCGTCTCCACCAGAGGTCATAGTCTTCCAGCAGGACAATGACCCGAAACACACTTCAAAAAGCACTCAGAAATGGTTGCAAACAAAGCGCTGGCGAGTTCTGAAATGGCCAGCAATGATTCCAGATCTGAAACCCATAGAACACCTGAGGAAATGAAAATTTTGTCATTAATCACCCCCATGTCGTTCGTAAAAGCTTTGTTTATCTTCAGAACACAATTTAAGATATTTTGCATAAAAACCGGGAGGCTTTTGACTGTCTCTTTGACTGCCGGTTAAATACCGCTGTCAAGACCCAGAAAAGTATGAAAGACATTGTCAGACTAGTCCATCTGCCATCAGTGTTTCAATCTGAATTTTATGAAGCGACGAGAATACTTTTTATACACAAAGAAAAAAAGTAATGATTTTATTTAACAATTCATCTCCTCCGCATCAGAGTAGTGCCATTTTGGAGAGTATCCGCTGGACGCAATCTGCGTATGCTGTCCTGTGTCAGCCACACCACACGGATACATTTTCTAAGTATATTTGTAATTTGAACAAAAGCAGCGTGTACGTAGTTAGCGCTGAGCAGATACTCTCCAAAATGGTGAATGGTGATTCATAAAATTCAGATTAAACCACTGATAGCTTTATCTGTATTTACCTGCCAGTCAGTGGGACAGTCAAAAGCCTCCCGGTTTTCATCCAAAATTTCTTAAAGGTGAAGTCCACTTCCAAAACAAAGATTCACATATAATGTACTCCATCATCCAAGATGTTCATGTCTTTCTTTTTTCAGTCGTAAAGAAATTATGTTTTTTAAAGAACACATTTTAGCATTTTTCTGCATATAATGGACTGCTATGGTGGCCGATTTTGAACTTCCAAAATGCAGTTTAAATGCGGCTTCAAACTATCCCAAATGCGGTTGTAAACAATCCCAGCCGAGGAAGAAGGGCCTTATTTAGCGAAACAATCGGTTATTTTCATTAAAAAATACAATTTAAATACTTTTTCATCTCAAACGCTCATCTTGCCTTGTTCTTCTTGAACTCTGTGTATTCTGGTTCAAGACAGTTAGGGTATGTCAAAAATTTTATTTTCTCCCTCAACTTCAAAAATCGACATACCCTGTCATGAACCGGAAAAAAACAGTCCAGACAGAGTAAGACGAGTGTTTGGCATTAAAAAGTATATAAATTGTATTCTTTTTATGAAAATGACAGATCGTTTTGCTAGATAAGACCCTTCTTCCTCAGCTGGGATCGTTTACAACCGCATTTGGGATAGTTTGAAGCTGCATTTAAACAGCATTTTGGAAATTCAAACTCGGGGCACCATAGAAGTCCACTATATGAAGAAAAATACTGAAATGTTTTCCTCAAAAAACAATCTCTCTACGACTGAAGAAAGAAAGACATGAACATTTTGGATGACAAGGGCGTGAGTACATTATCTGTAAATCCTTGTTCTGGAAGTGGACTTCTCCTTTAAATTGTGTTCCGAAGAGGAACAAAGCTTTTACGGGTTTAAAACGACATGGAGGTAAGTAATTAATGGCAAAATTTTTATTTTGGGGTGGAGCAACCCTTTAAGGGTGCCAATCATTTTGTCCAGTGCATTTTTTGGGTTCTGTGTGGAATTGTATCAGATTTGTTTTTTTGTATTGTTCCAAAATATTTGCAACTGCAACTATTTTCTAAGAGAACAGTTGGATTTTCTGACAGAATCGCAAGGGTGCCGATATTTTTGGCCATGACTGTATAACAAAGACACTAAAATAAGATGCTACCAAGAAATGTTAGTAGTAATTAGTTTGCGGTGTCATACCTTTTTCAGCTTTCTAAAAACAACTGTTTTCAGAGATGTGGAGATATTACCAAAATCCTATAATTTATATCATCATTGATTTGGCAGTAATAGATCATACAAATAGCAGGCTAAGTTGTCACGACACCATATAGTTATAATTTAAACAATCCTAACCTCATAATCCTCCAAATTCTATATGTGGAATTCATAATTCCAATTTACAAATCTCAGTTGCTTGATTGTTTGTATTGTCGCAAAATGCAAACTATATGCTTTTCCCCAGGTCTTCTAAAAGTGGACAATAAAGCATGAGATATTATAAATAATATAACATCATAAATTCCTGTAAAACTGCTTTAAAACAATGTATATTGTGAAAAGTGCTGTATAAAATTTATCACTGACTTGCCTACATGAAGATGTCTAGATGTTTGTTGAATATAAACTGTGACCAAGAGAAATGGGCATTAAAATAAATTAATTGCATAATTCCCATTTAAAATGCTTTGATTTGTTTTTAAATAGATTATTATTTGTACTGATGTGTGTGTGTGTGTGTGTGTGAGAGAGAGAGAGAGAGAGAGAGAGAGAGAGAGAGAGAGAGAGAGAAAGGGAGTTCCCCTTTCAGTTGAGTGAAATACTTAACATTATACACTTACTTCCAAAGAAACAAATAAGCACTGTACGTCAACATTAGATGCACTTCTTAACCTGACAGCAAAACCTTAAAGGAATAGGTCACTGACATCTTTAAAACATCATCCACAGTACAGATAACATATTGTGATGTCCTTTATTCCATTGCAAAAAGCAAACTATTCTTTGGCCAGCTCTTCTAAAAGTGGACAATAATGCATATTACAAATATTATAACATCATGAATTTCAGTAAAATGTATATTGTGAAAAGTGCTGTGATGTCCTTTATCTCACATGCATAAAAGAGAAAAGTTGAAGAATTGCCTTTACAACAAGATGCAAAAGCACCACAAATGTTCTTCTGAAAATCTAAATCATGATGTCAAGTTTTCATTTTCTGGTCTCAAAAATTGAAACAACCAAATTACATATAACATTTTTTCTTCTGCTCACCAAGACAGCATTTTTTTAATATACTGGCAACAACTATAATGTAAAATATTATTACAATATAAAATAACACTTTTTATGTGTTTTAAAATGTAATTTATCCCCGTAATGCATTACTCCACTCTTCAGCATCAAATGATAATTTAAACATCACTGGTGTAGCAAATCAACACAGTTTTGATCAAGAAGAATGAGTAGTCATTCAAAGTGTTTTATCTGTGTGATTATTTTACAGTACATACATGAATGCCTAAAATAAAATATTTTATCATCACCACTATCAACATTACCATATAATCTGAAAGTAAATGAAATTCCAGAAAGTAATTCTAATTCTCTTTTTCTTGCAGTTCTGAGTATATCTATAGCTTATTTCTTAATTTGTTCACTTTCAAAAACTGTTTAACAGTATTACTATAGAATTGGTTGGATCTATTACAGTTTTCCACAATATACAAAGTAAAGCAAACTTAACATTAATGAATTAACAGGTTTTACTGTAGCATTTGCAGTTAAAATTACAATTAATTTTTAGTTCTTATCAGCGAGGGCTAACTATCAAGAGAACAAAACAGCACTTCAGACTAGTTTGAACCATAATAAAAATGACTGTAACAGAAGGCCTTAAGTAGCTTGTTGATTTCATTGTTGATTACAAGTACAGAAGCAAATTCATCCTGTCATCATAAGACAGCAAGTTAGTAAATGTGACAGTAAAATGGTGTATTTTTGCATTTCTGCAGGAAATGCTTGGCAGTTTTAACTTATTTGGATTTACACAGCAATCTCTTTATCTGGAATTATTCACACAGAATGGTAAAACATTTAATCTCTGTGCCTTCATTCAAGGGAAGTACCTTCACTAGGTGGATGTTTGTTTCTGTTGTATCATCATTCACATTTACATTCAGTATCTTGAGCTTGAACAACCAGTTATCTCTTAACTACTTAACCTATTCAGGGCTGGTCATTCACAGTACTTTATCTGTGTGATTGCTTTACAGCACATACAATATTGTCAATGCACAGTGTGTGTAACACGCCAGAGAATATATGTTTGAAATCATCAATAATTCAATAAATAATTAAATAAATGAATGAATATAGTTTCTATGGTTGATTTCTTGAAGCAACACACACACAGGTTGCTACTGAGAACCCTTATATGCTTCCATACATAAAGAAAGATAAAGCATATACAAGAGAATAAAGAAACAACATGAATGAAGATGTTTGTGACTGCCATCCAGATGTCACGGCACTAGTGCTTAATTCTGAAAAATGCAGGGAAACAATTAGAGTGTAATAATTAAACACGGCATACTGTTGCACAAATAGCAAGCAGCCTACAAATACCGCCACCACATTGAGTTACTTTGAAAAATAATGCATTACTTTACTGGTTACTTGAAAAGGGTTATCTGATATATGCAGTACTTCCAACACTGGTTTATTCATTATTTAAGTAACAATAAGGCAAGAGCACTAAGTGGGAACTTAGGGTGGGTATTGGCCACCCAGATATAATAAAGGTTGCACCCTAAACTAATTAAAATCCATTTTGATACTAGAACAATTTTTCCCATCTACACTGTTAGACATCTCTGTAATTTCTACAGTTATTAACTGTATATCACCCAGTATAATACTGCAAATTCCCTTTGCAGTAAATAACTGTAATAACCATTGCATTATGGGAATTTTCTGTGACGTCAGACCCCAAATACAGAGACTTACTGTATTTTTTTTAAATTGCAGTATACTACTGTATTTACTGTAATGGCCTCATTGGCGGCATTCTATTGAGGTCGTTTTATTTTCTTCATTTATTATATTTGGATTGACAAGATTTGCCCTACACCGTGTCTACAAAGCCGCAACAGCTGGGACAGACTACCCTGGATGTGTTGCATCGCTTTTAATGACTGGAAAATCCGCTTGTCCTTCATGTCAGACACAGCGCGAGCACTTGAAGTACATCTGTAAGTCAGAAATATACTGGGGCATTACTTTACTGTAAGCATCCACTGTAGATTGTATATTTCATGAGTTCTATATTGCCTTCTTTTGTCGAGTCGCGCTGCGCCGCGCCGCGCCACTCGTGTCCGAGGAAGACGCTGAAGCGGCGTTTGCCCGGGGGATGAACCCGCGAGAGCGGAAGAGTTCCGGAGAACATCTACGCTGTGTGTCGATGCAACTTACGAGAGATTAAGACCAGCAAGTAAGGTAAAAATAAATATACGTTTGTCTGAGTGTTTGTCAGATTTTTGCACACCAGTTTAACCTAGTAATATTTACTCGTCAACATGGCGGTTACAAACTTTACTAGAGTAAACTGCGCTGTTCGAACGGCGTTTGTCAGCTTATTAAATTAGGTCATTCAATTAAAATAATTTTCAACGAGCAACGCTTATCTTATATTAACATTAGGTTAACTAATGTGATATTTTGTTCAGGTGTTAGTATAATGTTGGCCAGTAGCCTATTGAGAGAAAAAAAAATTGTATGTTAGCTAGGTTAGACAAGTTATATGGCTAACTGTTAGCTGCCTTTCTAGTTTTAGAATTAGTTTGTTATAATTATTAATGGAATTTAAGATTTACTGTATTTTGTTGTGTTTGTGTTTTAAAGGCAACTGCAATGAAGCATCAAGAAAGACGAGCATGACAACCACACTGAGACTGATAGTTCATGGTAAGAGAACAACTATGGTTTTGAGGTTTGTGTATTTTGTGTGGGGGTTTCCTTTTAAAAGTGTGCCATTTCTTCTACTTGTTTTTTCAGAGAAGACATTTCTGTCACTAACAAAGTGGATGGTGAGCAAAGGTGGTGGCCACGTTTTGGAGCAGCACCTGGGTTTTGCAGATGGCTGTGTATTCTTTTGCTGCATGTCTTTTTCTCCATTATGTTTCTGTTGCCTATAGATTCTTTGTGAGGATACAACATAATGCACTGCAAAACATCCTAAGACAGGGGAAATGGTGAAGATGCACTGTTCCAGCAGTTTAAGACTGTATTTTTAAGTGTTATACATGCATTGTTTTAAATAAAGTATTTGATATTTTGTAATTATTGTGTCTGTTTTAATTGAATGTCAGTAGTACCTGTGTAGAGTAAAAATAAAATAAACTTAAATGAATTCTACAGTAGTATACTGTTGAATTTGACCTGTTTAATAGTATTTGGCTGTAAAACAGCTACAGTTTGCAACTGTAAATGAAATACGGTTTGCTACTGTAAATTCTAATTACAGTAACTTACTGGCAACAGTGTTGTTGATGGGTGTTTATTCTCCAAATTAGTTTTGACCTGTGGAGTTCCCCAAGGATTTATTCTTGCCCCCATTTTGTTTTCTTTATACATGCTATGACTGGGTTTCATTTTTAGTTAAGATGGAGTATTTGTTTAACTGATAACACATAAATTCACATGCCTTTAAAGCAAAATGACAACCAAAGGTCTGTAATTACCTGTTGTTTGTTTTGCAGTTGTTACATTGTCTATTAAAGAAAAAAAAGAACATTAATGTTACCATGAAAACAAAATGGACAATTCTTTTTTTAGTTTGAGTGTTTAACCTCACGTTTGTTAGATGTCCCTAAAGCATGGATGACCCTACATTTCTTAAATCAATTCATCAATTGATGCATCAAAAAATTCCTTGACCTTTTGACATAGAAGTCATTGTACTATAAAAACATCCTGTAAGTTTCAGAATTCAAAACCTCATCATTAGTCCAAAAAAAGCTTTTTTTAATTTAAATCAAGGTGCTCTAATGACCTGTTTTGGATTTTGACATATTAAGACTACCTCTCCTTTTATAGTACACCATTGCCTTATTAGCTCCAAAATTTAGAAAACTAAGGCAAATCTTTTTTTATTATTATTGTTTTAATGTTTGAAAAAAAGACTTATAGTGGGTTCCCAAATAGCCATTTTTATTACAGATGTTTTCATGCTAATTTCCGATGAAGTGATGGCTTTCTTAAACACATGGGATGGAAATGGTGGATTTTTCAAAAATGTTTTATGTGATTATTCCAATTCTAGTTGTAATGCAATGGTCCATAATTACCTGCCAGTGTTTTTGATGTTGTTAATGCAGAGGTTGTTAAAGATGTTGCTGGTACAGATGTTGTTGCAGATGTTGTTAATGGAAATATTGTTGGTGAAGATGCTGTTAATGCAGATGTTGCTGATGCAGATGGTAAAGGAGATGTTGCAGATGTTGATGTAGATGTTGTTGATGTAAATGTTGGACCAGATGTTGGTACAGATGTTGTTGATGCAGATGTTAATGAAGATGTTGATACAGATGTTAAAG